>NW_011500517.1:9084-21632 GCF_000495115.2 Populus euphratica
TAGTAGTAGTAGTAGTAGTAGTAGTAGTAGTAGTAGTAGTAGTAGTAGTAGTAGTAGTAGTAGTAGTAGTAGTAGTAGTAGTAGTAGTAGTAGTAGTAGTAGTAGTAGTAGTAATAATAATAATAATAATAAAGAAAGAGAAGAAGAAGAAGATGATGAGAACTTGGAGATGGAAAATTAATGTAAGGATTAAACAATAATAATAACAAATGTCAAGGTTAGAGGTTCCACTAATGGTATATCAAACAAGTATAGTATAAACTCTTATTATTGAATTGGAAACCACACACAAAGGAGGTTCCAATCAGATTATATATTGTTAACATGATTACATTAGTCATCTTATTCAATTAATGCTAATACTTGTAAATCTCGTCAAGCATTCATGATTATAACTTATGTTAACAACAAATCAAGTTCCTTTCATAGCTCAGGTGTCGGTTATACCATACATTATGGGCTATGAAAGTGCCAAACATTTGTTGTACCAAGTGTTATGTAACATAAATCAAGATTAGTCATTTAACAAGCAAAGTATTAAAGAGTGAACAAGATAGCAAATATAAAACATGTTAGTATCAAACATTAAAGTCCATATTAAGTTTACATTATACTTATTCTTACACCATTAGTGTAACCTTTTCACCTTGACATAATTAACTTAGCTAGACATAATGAAAGAAAGCAAAATAGATAAACAAAATAAGAACATAAAAGTTAACTAAGTAAAGGAAAGGAAATGAAAGGCATAAACTTAATATTAATGAAAACAAAGCATAAAAAATACAAAGAGAGAAAGGAAGAGCATGATCTTGATCTGGAAATCAAGATGCCTAAATGCATGGCAAATGCCTCCTTTTATAGGCCAAAAATGGGAACTATTGATTTGATGACTAATTGATAAGTGGGTGACCAACTTTTGACTTGGTGACAATCCTTATCTTCTCTTGTCTGCCCAAAACGTCATTGATAACGTCAAAATTGGAGCCAGTTGCAAACATGAAAGTTGTAGGCAATTGTCTCAGCTTTCTTGTGTAAAACATTCAGCTCATTTGGACTTCTAGAACTCCAGATATGGCCAAAATACCGAACAGTGCTCGGGCTGGAAGACAGATTCGGGCTTCTTTGTTGTTGCTACAATTTGGACTTGATAATGGCCTTTTTAGATCTTGGGCTCCATATGAAAGTTGTAGGCCTATGTCTTACCTTTCCATCCATATAAATTGGACCTAAATCTGAGATCTGTAGCTCCAGATATGGCCCAATTACCGAACAGTGTTCCGGTTTGGATTGCACTGACATCTCTTTTCTAAGTTTGGTCATCTCTTTATCCTTGCAATTTAAGTTCTTCAAGTCATCAATCAATCCTTTCATTTATGTGATAGGCCTGCATTAAAAATAGATATTTACCACAAATTATAGGTATCTTATCTTATTAGATACATTATTATAAAACATATTTTAGTTAAGGAGTTATTGATACTTCAAGTGCAAAATGATGATATAAAGCCATGATAAAAATGCACTTTTAAGTACTAATCAGTTCCCTTTTAGTCAAGTATTTAGGCGTCCCTTTAATATTTACTAGACCGACACACACCGACTGCATGCCATTGGAGTAGTGGATTTCCTCTAGGATCAAGTTATGGACATTAGTTTCTCTTACTTATATTAAGCATCTCAACTAATCAAATTCATTATCTTCTCCATCCAAATATATTAATCCTTCTTGTTTATTCCTCCTTGCTTTATTATTAATAAAATTAAGGTCATCCTCATTACCTTTCTTTAGAAAGGCTACTTTTTCTCACACTTAGAAGATAAGGTTGTCTGAGCCTATATTTGTTATCCTTTTAAGGAATGTGGTCTAAGAATAAAAAAGGTTTATACTTGAAATAGAGTAGTTATTCCCAAGTATATTTGGAGACTCCTTTCAAATAGATCATTCAGCATGGTTAGGATAGACCCACAATGTTCTTCTTAAAAGTAGAAAAGTAGATCATTCTTACATGCCAAGCCTTCTTTAATATCCTCATAATCATTGAGGAAAATTCTTCTTAATATAGATTGGTGTAGAGGGAAGTTTGTCTCTTACATTAATGATGGATCTATTACTTTTTTTTTGTTAGACTATCAGTTGCTAAATAGGTAATAATTATGCAATCTCTTGCTTTTTAGGGTACTATAATCTATTGAGCTCCTTTGGGATGCCAAGGTCTTAGATATTATAGAGGAAGGTACTTAAGATGTCCCATCAGGTAGTCTAGAGCTTTAGTCTTGATGTAACCATATTATTCGATAGTTTCACCCATATTTACCTAATGTTTTGTCCATGTTTTATATGTAAAATGCCTTGATATTCTTTGTTTTATGTTTTGAAGGCACTTTTGGATGAAAAATGCAAAAAGGAGTAAATTGGAGATAATTGGTAGATTTGACGTTCAGTCAATGTTTTGTGCAAAGCGTGAGTTCTAGAGATCGAAATGAAGTGATTCTAGTGGCAATAAAAAGCTAACATCCATACCTTTCTGGAAATGCAATGCAAGAAAAATAAAAAGAGGAAGATCATGGAAATCACATCCTTCAAAGTCAAATCTCGCATTCTGCCACTGTTGACCTTTGTCTATTCAAAATTCAATATCTGGAGCTATAGAAGTCCAATTTATGCAAACTCAATTTTGTTGGATTCGTAACTCAAAGGACTATAAACGCTCCCAATATCATCTAAAAACGATGTGATATGAGGGATATATGATTTTTCAAAGATGACAAATGAATTCTGCCAGCAATCAGGTTTCGTGAAGAAATGAGTCCAAATTACGTTTCGAAGCTTCTAAACCGTCATCCAAGTTTTTATATCAGCAATTTAGCTCCTCTAAGTCAGAGTTTGAAGATTTCATGCAAGGCTATTTCTCGTTTTTAGGGAAAATAGTTATAGAAGTACTTAAATGTCAATTGTCAACTTAAGGGAGGACTACTTTGTAAATTAGGAACTAGGGTTTCTTAGCATATAAAAAGAAAGAGAGAGAGGAGAGAAGAGGGGCAGCAACCAGAAGTGAAGAAACACAAATTCTCTCCTCTACAAACCCAAAAAATCATGCTCTCTTCATTCTTTAAGAGTAGTTGTTCAATGGTTATGCAAGGCTAAGCTCTTTTCTTGGTTGCAAGGACACAACAAACCTTCGGATTTTAAGAACCGTGAGATTTATTCTTCCTTTTATTTTCAGTTTATATTATGAATAAGTATGGTTGTTTTCCTATGCATATTTTCTATGATTGTTGTTGATAATTGCTAGAGCGGAACTCTAAGTTATTATTGTGAACAATTTATTGCTAAGTTTGATATCAAAACCGGAGTTGTGATGTATGAACTTGTGAAGCAACTAAGCTTGATAATTGTGGCGGAACTACATTATTAAACTTAGGGAAAACACTCAAATATCTAGTTCTTAGGGCTGCCATTGAACTAAATCATTAATGCGGACATTGTGATTATTTGTTGGTTAGGGTTAATTATACGGCGGATCCGTTAATTAACCAACATTAAGAAAAGATAAAAATTCAGAATATAAATTGTAGTTTTGTTTCAAGGATCGGTTCTAATTTCCATTGGTGGATGTGTGCTTGCAACCAAGGTTTGTTTTCTTGATAAATTTCAATTTCAATTGATTTTGTTTGCTAGTTTAATTTCTTCCATAGTTTAGATCATCACAAATCAAAACCCCCCAATTGCATAATGTATAGCATAAAAATCTGAACTAAATCTTCCTTGTGGGATCGACCCCTTGCTTACTCTGTACTATCTTGTGTGTTGTGTTTTAAGTTAGGGTAATTAATTTGTGCGACCACGACATCGCAACAAATTTTGGCGCCGTTGCCGGGGAAGTAATTTTAGTTGATTCTTGTGCTTGTACTGTTATTTTTAGTTGCTGTGATTTTTTATTTATATTTCTGAAAAAAAAAAGAGAAACATAATTTTTTCTTGCGGCGGTACTGTTTATTTGCGGTGGCGGTACTGTTCAAAATAGAATTATTTGTGGAATTAGGTTTCAGCTTTTCTTTTCCTGAAGGAAAACGACGTTCTGAACAACACTAGTAGTATACTACTAGCCCCACCCTATTGAGGCCAAATTCCACTGTTTTCTAAGGGTTTTAGGTAGTTTTAGTTTTCTAGCGTAGGATTTTCATACATTTGTTACCAACATTTAATGGTCTTGCAGGAGAAGATCCTCATACTCATCTCAAGGAGTTCCATATGGTTTGTGTTGGCATGAAACTGAATGGAGTTGATGAAGAACAAGTTAAGTTGAAAGCTTTCCCTTTCTCTTTAAAATGGCCAGCAAAGGCATGGCTTTTCTCTATTCTCCCAGGATCTATTGGAACTTGGAATGCCATGAAAAATATTTTCCTTGAGAAGTATTTCCCAGCATCTCGAGTTGCCAACATAAGGAAAGAAATATGTGGGATTCGGCAATCTCATGGAGAGACACTCTCCGAGTATTGGGAAAGATTTGAGCAACTATGCATTCAATGCCCTCATCATCAAATACCCGATCAACTGCTCATTCAATATTTTTATGAAGGATTGATGCCTATTGACTGTAGTATCATTGATGCTGCAAGTGGAGGCGTATTGGTGGATAAGACACCTGAGGTTGCACGCCAATTGATCTCAAACATGGCAGCTAACTCAAAACAGTTTGGCACTCGTGGAGACTTCTCCAACAAACGAGTAAATGAGGTAAGTATTTCTAACCTTGAAAATAAAGTTAATGATCTTACTTCTCTTGTGCGTTCTTTGGCTTGTGGAAATGTGCAGCAGGTGAAAGTTTGTAGCATATGCTCCTTATAAGGACATGCTTCGGATATGTGCCCAACAATGCAAGAAGATTACATTGAACAAGCTCATGCAATTGATGGAGCATTCAACGGACAGCCCCAGCGTAAATATGATCCTTTTTCCAACACGTACAATCCCGGATGGAGAGATCATCCCAACTTACGCTATGGCAACCCATCCCAACAAGGCAATCAAGGCCAACAATTCCATCCCCATGGATTTCAGCCCCAACAGAATTATCAAGCAAGACAACCCCCTCCATTCACAAACTCTAATGTTACGGGGTCGTCATCCAATGATGATCTTTGTGAGATGATGAAAACTTTGGCTTCTAATACTGTTACCTTGCAACAAAATGTCATGTCTTTTCAACAGGAAACAAGGTCAAGTATTCACAACTTGGAGAAGCAAATGGGGCAAGTAGCTTCAAGTGTAGGGAAATTGGGGAGAAGCAAATGGGGTAAGTAGCTTCAAGTGTAAGGAAATTGGAGGCACAAATGAATGGAAAATTGCCTTCCCAAGCATTGAATCCAAAAGAGAATGTTAGTGCGATCATGTTGAGAAGTGGGAAAGAACTTGAAGGGAAAAGGTCAAAACAAATTGAGATGGAGGAAGAAGAAGAGATAGAAACTGAATTGAGTACAAAGAAGGAACATCATCCTCCTTCACAAACTAAAACATCGACCAACACTCCAAAGGTAACTCCTCACTCAATGAATTCTAGTTTTAAAGCAATTCCACCCTTTCCTGTGAGTTCTTCTAGGTCAAAAAAAGAGGATAAAGAAAAAGAGATTTTAGAGGTTTTCAAAAAAGTAGAACTCAACATTCCTTTACTTGATGCTATCAAGCAAATTCCCAAGTATGCTAAATTTTTGAAGGAGTTGTGTACTACCAAGAGAGCTTTCAAATTGAAAGGTCATGAAATGGTAAGTATGGGTGAAGTTGTGTCTGCTGTTGTTCAAAAGAATATGCCTTTGAAGCAAAAGGACCCAGGTGCATTTACTATCCCATGTGTTATTGGTAATGCTAGTTTCAAGAGGGCCCTGTGTGATTTAGGTGCATCCATTAGTATTATGCCCAAACATGTTTATGATTCTCTTAGTCTTGAGCCTTTGCATAAAACTAGCATTGTAATACAACTTGCGGATCGTAGTTTGGTTTACCCACTTGGTGTGATAGAGGATGTCCTAGTCAAGATTGATACTTTGGTTATTCCATGTGACTTTTATATTCTTGATATGGAACATGATTCTTGTGATTCATCAACCAGCACTCCTATATTATTTGGAAGACCATTCTTGAAAACTGTCAACACAAAGATTGATTGTGGTAAGGATACCTTGTCTATGGAGGTAGGAGATGAAAAAATTGAATTCAATTTTCATGATGCAATGAAATATCCTTATAGTAATGTTTATTCTATCACATGCTATGACCAGATTGATAAGTGTGTGCAACAAGTTTGTGATTTTGATTGTGAAGATGGATTAAGCATAGCTTTGAGCTATGGCTATGATTTCACCAAGATAGAAGAGATGGAGAGGCACATATGTATTCCCCAAAACATGCACGAATCAATATTGGCCTTACAAGCTTTACAAATCGTTCCCCATGGTAATGTCTTTATTGATTTATTACTCTCACATAAAAAGCTTTTGCCATCTATTTTACAGGCCCCCGAGTTAGAATTAAAACCTTTGCCCGATAATTTGAAGTATGTATTCATTGGCGACAACAATACACTTCCTGTTATCATAGCAAAAGGTTTGACAAGTATACAAGAGGAAAAACTTGTGAAGTTGTTGTGTGATCACAAAACTGCCATTGAATGGACTTTAGCTGACATCAAGGGCATTAGTCCCTCAATATGTATGCATCACATACTATTGGAGGACAACGCAAAACCAACAAGGGAACTGCAAAGGAGGTTGAACCCACCTATGATGAAGGTAGTGAAAGCCGAAATTTTAAAACTGTTAGATGCAGGAGTCATTTACCCCATCACTGACAGTAAATGGGTGGCGCCAATCCATGTGGTGCCTAAAAAGACCGGAATCACATTGATGAAAAACAAAAATGATGAGCTCATTCCTACTCGCATCTCGAGTGGATGGAGAATGTGTGTTGATTATAGAAAGCTCAATCTTTCTACACGCAAAGATCATTTCCCATTACCATTCATAGATCAAATGCTTGAACGCCTAGCAGGTAAGTCTTTTTTATTGCTTTCTTGATGGATATAGTGGATACAATCAGTTTTTATTAATCCTGAGGATCAAGAAAAAACTACATTTACTTGTCCATTTGGTACATATGCATATAGGAGAATGCCTTTTGGTCTTTGTAATGCTCCTACAACTTTTCAAAGATGCATGATGAGTATTTTTTCTGACTATGTTGAAAGAATAATCGAGGTTTTTATGGATGATTTCACAGTGTATGGTGATTCTTTTGATAAATGTCTAGAAAATTTATCTTTGATCCTAAAAAGGTGTATTGAAACAAACCTTGTCTTGAACTATGAAAAGTGTTATTTTATGGTAGAACAAGGAATAGTTCTTGGGTATGTTGTGTCTTCACGTGGATTACAAGTTGATAAAGCTAAGATAGATGTTATTTCATCATTGCCTTACCCCTCAAGCGTGAGGGAAGTTCGTTCTTTTCTAGGTTATGCAGGTTTCTATCGACGCTTTATCAAAGATTTCTCGAAGATTACAGCACCTTTGTGCAGACTATTAGCCAAAGAAGTGGATTTTGTGTTTGATCAAGCCTGTAAAGATGCCCATGATGAGCTTAAGAGACGTGTCACATCTGCCCCTATCATCCAACCACCAAATTGAGATGAACCTTTTGAGATAATGTGTGATGCGAGTGACTATGCGGTAGGAGTTGTGCTTGGACAAAGAATTGGGAAGAATTTGCATGTTATCGCCTACGCTTCTCGCATGTTGGATGGAGCACAATGCAATTACCATACAACTGAAAAGGAACGTTTTGTAGTGGTGTTTGCTCTTGAAAAATTCAGGTCATATCTACTTGGTACAAAAGTCATCGTTTTTACTGACCATGCAGCTCTCAGGTATCTTTTGAAGAAGAAGGAGTCTAAACCAAGACTGATTAGGTGGATCTTACTTTTACAAGAATTCGATCTTGAGATCAAAGACAAAAAAGGTGCCGAAAACCATGTGGCTGATCACTTGAGTCGACTGAGGACCGATGATATTCCAACTGAAACAATAAGAGAAACATTTCCTGATGAACAGTTGTATATGTTGCACTCCTCTACAAGACCATGGTATGCTGATTTGGTGAACTATTTAGTCACCAAAGAATTCCCTCCAGGTTTGTCTATATCCCAAAAGGACAAGTTACGAGCTGATGCTAAATATTATTTTTGGGATACTCCTTACTTGTGGAAATTTTGTGTGGATCAAGTAGTAAGGAGATGTGTACCACAGGATGAATTTCATTCCATTCTCACTTTTTGTCATTCTCATTCTTGTGGTGGGCATTTTGGAGTAAAAAGAACAGCCCACAAGGTACTTGAAAGTGGTTTCTATTGGCCTTCTATTTTTAAAGATGCATATCACTTCTGCAAATCATGTGAAAAATGCCAAAGAACAGGTAATATCACTCATAAAAATCAAATGCCTTTAACAAATATTCTTGTAAGTGAAATTTTTGATGTTTGGGGTATTGACTTTATGGGTCCATTTCCTTCTTCTTTTGGAAATCTTTATATTCTTCTTGCTGTTGATTATGTGTCCAAATGGATTGAGGCGAAAGCCACACAAACTAACGATGCTAAGGTTGTTTTAGATTTTGTCAGGACTCACATATTTGATAGGTTTGGCATCCCTAAAGCTATCATCAGTGATCGTGGCACTCATTTCTACAATCGTTCCATGGAAGCATTACTACGCAAATATCATGTGACTCATCGAACATCCACAGCATATCATCCGCAAATGAATGGCCAAGCTGAAATTTCCAATCGAGAAATCAAGTCCATTTTGGAGAAAACAGTGCCACCTAACCGACGAGATTGGAGTTTACGCCTTGGAGATGCACTTTGGGCTTATAGGACTGCTTATAAATCACCTATAGGAATGTCACCTTATAGAATGATTTATGGGAAAGCATGTCATCTACCGGTGGAGCTTGAACACAAAGCTTTTTGGGCCATTAAACAATGCAACATGGATTATGATGCTGCTGGGATTGCAGGAAAATTGCAACTGCAAGAGTTGGAAGAAATTCGAAATGATGCTTACGAGAATGCAAGAATTTACAAAGAAAAGACTAAGAATCTTCATGACCGAATGCTTACAAGAAAGGAATTTCATGTTGGAGACAAAGTCCTTCTTTATCATTTGCGTTTAAAACTTTTTCCTGGAAAATTGCGCTCTCGTTGGATTGGACCCTTTATTGTTTCTAATATTTTTCCTTATGGTGCAATTGAAATTACAAGTTTAGAAATCAGCAAAGTACTCAAGGTCAAGGGACATCATTTGAAACCTTTCTATGAAGGTTGGACGGCAGAACTCACTGCTTCTGTAGAGTTAGCTGAACCAATCTATGAAGAATGAGCATGCCACATGTCAAGTCAATGACGTAAAACAAAAGCGCTTACTGGGAGGCAACCCAGCACACAAAAAGAAAAATCAGATTTGCTCTCTTTTTCCTTATCTTTTATTTTTTTGTATTTTAATTTATTTTCTGTAATTCTCTTATGTTCCTTTGCTTTTATTTCAACATTGAGGACAATATTGTGTTTTAAGTGTGGGGGTATTGGGAGAATTTTTATTTTCTTATTTTAGTTTTCTTTGTTGTTCTTAAAAAATAATAATTTGTGTTTGATCTTTTTAACTCCCATTGGTTTTTGAGAATATGAGTATTATGTATAAGAATTAATTGAGATAGATGAAGATATAAATCAAATGAAAGAGTATGCATGCAAATTTTAAGGTTTAATTGGTTTAGGGATTGACTTTGAGAATATGCCATGTTGATTTTATAGTGTTATACCACTGCAAGTTTTTGAGCCTTCAACATTGTATTCTTTGAGGTGCATTCTTTCAATGATATGTATCTCTAGAACTTGCTTCATATCTTATTGAGATTATATTACATTACAAATATACATGAAGATGATAAAGGCAATAGGAATTTTAAAGCACTTGAACCAAAAAGCCAACCTAAAGCATATTATCCTTAGTGAGCCCCTTTTGAGCTTATTTATCTTTTCTTTGCTTTATCCATGTATAAGCCTTAACTTTATATATATATTCCTTTTCCCCTGGCCAAGAATTAGTAGAGCATGTACTTGTGATACTTCATGGAATTATGGTTGGAAATTATATGAAAAGATAGAAGAAGTGATGCTTGATGAAAAGATGGGAAAAATTACAAAAAAAAAAGAAAAAAAAAAGAAAAGAAGAAAAAAAAATGTTCCTTTATGTTCTTAAGATTTTATGTTAAAAGAGCTTACAATCAAAAGGAGTTAAGCATTGGTGATTAAAGATGAAAAATTTATGAGCTTTGATGGAATATCTTGTTTGAAATATCATTTTTCAGAATGCTCTACTTTCTTTGATTTGAACCTTTTCTTTTACTCTCTTTTACCTCACCTTAACCTTAGCCCCATTACAATCGGAAAATAAGACCTTTTGATTCATGCATTGTTTGTAATATGTTAGTAATGGAGATGAGATTGAAAAGCAAGCTTATGGTAGAACATACTCTTTGATTGAATTTGAGAGATTTAAACACATAAACCCTAAACACATGAGTGTTGGAGTGTATATCAATGAGAGGACCTATCACTTTGGCATGGCATATATTTCATTTAAATCCCGACGATTGATTGAATTTTGAAGTTTGCATGTAAACAAATTCATAAAAATTTATTTATTTTATCCTTTTTTATTATATTCTTATTTATAATGCTTGTACTCTTAGATATTGATGGGAGATTAAGAGATTGATCATGGTTATTTTCAATTCAATTTAATTTTATTTATCCTTTCTCGAGGACGAGAAAGAGCTAAGTGTGGGGGTATTTGATGTAACCATATTATTCGATAGTTTCACCCATATTTACCTAATGTTTTGTCCATGTTTTATATGTAAAATGCCTTGATATTCTTTGTTTTATGTTTTGAAGGCACTTTTGGATGAAAAATGCAAAAATGAGTAAATTGGACATTTATTGATTAGTTGATATGTTGATTAATAGCTCATGATACCCGATGATTTGATATCAACATAATTTTTATTAACTTTACTAAAATAGAAATTATTAATGATATCAATTCAAAAATTGGTATCCACATTGAGATGATGATATACAAAATAAATGATATGTAGTAATAATGAAAAGATGAAAGTGAAAAAAAATGGGAAATTGTTTTAATTCCTTGTTGTTAGAATTTTTTATTTATTTATATTATTTGTTGTATTATTTTTAGGTTTCTTACATTAGCTTTATGAGTAGAGTATGTTATGTTTTAATTCATGAAACATAATAATTTTATGTCTATTTCGGAATTATAAGACATATATTTGGATATTTTGTTATGAATATGTAATTAATAATGTAAATTTTTTATTGTAAATATATGTGAATTAAATATTTCTTACATTTCTTTTGTTATAAATATAGGATTATTATACAATAATATGTTCTCTTGTACATGTTGTGTTGTTGGCTAATATAAAAGGGAGAGTGAGAGAGAGAGAGAGAGAGAGAGAGTGAGAGAGGAAATTATTGCAATGGTAACAAATTGTGAAGAAATGAATTTGCTGGAAATACATTGATGTGGTAATGATTAAAGAAAATGGATCGAGGAAATGGTAATATTGGTTTAAGAATTTTGTTTGTGAAATATGAAATTATTGATAACTTTATACACTTTATTTTAAGAGAAACTCTACCAAGATTTTGGTAGAAAAAATGTTTAATAATTAGGTTGTTATACATGTGATCATGTTAGTGACAATGATCGCTCCACAACTTCTCTTTCATATTATTCCTTATATTTGTTTTGTTTATCCTAATTCTCCATTACTTCTCTTTCATATTCTTTCCTATATATTTTTTGTTTATCCTAATCTTCCATCACATTAACTTAACCTATATGTTTGGTTAAAACTATTGTTAAATGAGTTTTTAAATGCAAAATAAAGAGAAACAAATTTATATAAAAGAAAAGCATGTTAGTTGACACGACTAAAAGATTTATGTCTTCTCTCAAGTGCAAGAGTGTCGAAGTAATAAATAACCCGGCAAGACCGGGGTCGAACCATAAGGAGGTTAATTATATAAATTATAGATGATAATAATACAACAACAATAATAATAGTAACAATAATAACAACAATAATAATAGTAGCAATAATAATACTAATAATAATACTAGTACTAGTAGTAATAGTAATAGCAGTAGTAGTAATAGTAATAATAATAATAATAATAATAATAAAGAAAAAGAAGGAGAAGAAGAAGAAGATGATGATGAGAACTTTGAGATGTAATATTAACGTAAGGATTAAACAATGAGAACAATAAATGTGAAGGTTAGAAGATTCACTAATGGTATGTAAAACAAGTATAGTATAAACTCTTATTATTCAATTGGAAATCACACACAAAGGAGGTTCCAATTAGATTATAGATTGTTAACATGATTACATTAGTCATCTTATT
>NW_011500517.1:22290-26904 GCF_000495115.2 Populus euphratica
GTATCTTATATTATTAGATACGTTATTATAAAACATGTTTTAGTTAAGGAGTTATTGATACTTCAAGTGCAAAATGATGATACAAAACCTTGATAAAAAAATACACTTTTAAGTACTACTCATTAGTTTAGCTTCTACAAAATTAAGGTTTGAAACACAATTTTATATGTGATCCAATCCAAAAAGAAAAAATTATTTGATTAACCAAACAGTTTTTTCTATATATTTAGACAAATTAGTAGAGGATTTTCTTATAATTATATGTGATGTTTTTGGAAAAATTGGGAAATTAGCATACAAAATTCATACTTTAAAAATCAAAATATTTTGCTGAAACAACACACTTTTAAAAAGTCATGGTTCAAAACTGCGATATTTAACAAAAGTCATGACTTAGAACTGCGATAAAATTATAATTCTTGTTGTGATTCACAACTACGACATTTAATCAAATTCCCTTACACACCTATCGATCATTTCACCATAATTAGTTAAACCAGTAGACCAGTTGACACTAAAAAACTAAGGCAAAACTTCTGTGTCCCTAGTAAATTTTAAAGATTTTAATTGCAATTTATTTTTTAGTCTACAAGTTGGACATATATATTTTAAAGCATAAAAAATACTCGGAAGAAAAAAAATCATAAAAACCCATAGTTTTAAAAAATTCATAAAAAATCATAATTTTTGTGTTAATCAGTCGACTGGTTCAAACAACTAGATTAATATGCCACCAGTTGAGCAAGAGGATTGGTTGTGAAGTTATTACCCCTCTTAGCAAAAACTTTCCCCAACATCTAAATCTAACAAAAAAAAAAGTTGTTTATGAGATTTATTATTTACTTCATTAATTTAACAATTAATTTAGTTAATAATTTTATAGAGTTAAAAATTTTATAATTTGAACAAAATTTAGGCAAAATATCCCCTTATATAGAAACTATACCCAAAATTTTATCCTTCTTAAGCAAAAAACCACAATAACCAAACTCAACAAATTCTCATATTTCATAACAACTATACTATTATCAAGATTTTCTATGTACGTCTAATCAACTTCTATTTCAAAATTTGATTCCTTTATTGATAATAATAACTTGGTTAATTTTCCAAATGATTCCTTATGTGAACAAAAAAGATACTCAATCACTTATAGTTTTGCAACTCATGCTTGTTATATGAAATTTTATACTTGTAATGAAATTTTGTTTCTTCTTGTATGTGTGCAACCATCATTAAAAGCTTCTTCATAACAAAGGTTGATTTAGTATTAACAATAAAATTTGCATCAAGCTAATGGTGGCCTTCTCTTTCTTTTTTTTTCCAAAGGTCGAAACATAGAGTTCGACTATTAGACTCGGTATTCATGCGAATGTGTAATATGCCACTATTTAACTGCGTTAACCATTTCATTTTTATTATTCAATGTTTGTTTAACATCTACATCAGATTCTCCTGGCATACATCTACAACTAAGCTCCCAATCCTTAAAAACAATAAAACTAAACTCAGAAACATCTCTAAATTCATAAACAAGAGGTATTAATTTCATCAACAACATCATTATCAGCATCATCATCAACATTTACCATCATATTCGGGTCTAACATATCATCATCTTTATTATCACTAGGCTTAGAATAGACAATTCTATGTTGATTAGCAAATGAATTGTCAAATATAATATCATCTATTCTTTACAACAAATCATTCTACAATAAACTATTTTTACATCTACCAACTGAATTTGAAGGACCATCAGAAGTTAGGACACACACATATTTTGATTAACTACTCACATATAATACCATCATGTTCAAACCATTATGGATGAAAGAATCAATCATTGTTTTAAAATTGTGATCACACACAATCAACACAAGGTAATAATGGTGTTCATCAATCTAAAACTTTCAAATTATTTTAAGACCAATATCATTATAATTTCACTCAAGTCCATGATAAATGGTTTCTTTCATTTTTGTATATGGCATGCTTAAACTACCATTTAACAACAAATTGTTTTCGTCATTTTATGTGATATTAAAGTTCATATATCATAAACAATAGTGTTACATAATGACATAACATAAATATGTCAAATATTTCATAAGATATTCTATAAAAAAAATCAGATATGTAGTTTTAACTAAATTGCATTACTCCAACCCTTATAGGTAAAATTCATAGCAAATTCAATCAAATTTTCAAAATTTAACGTTAAAGCAAAATCTAACAAAAAATAAACATAATTCATGATACAAAATCTAATTGATATTTTTCATACTTAATTACATTAAATCAAACCCAAAATCATAAAAAATTAATATAATTCAAAGAAAATATCAAATTTATCAACAATTTAATGGAATGTGTAATTCATCATAATTCTACTGCATTCATGCTCTCTTCCATGAAATCATTAAGTATAGTTAGTTATATTATTAGCTAATTATCAACAATACACAAAAAATCTCTAATTACATTAAACGCAACACATAATTAATTTATTATTAATTCAATAAACTTTAAATTCAACCTAAACAATTGTTTCATTTTAACCAAAATAAAAATAAATTCATAGCAATATAGTATATTTACCTTACTTGTAGGGCTAGAAAAAGGGCCAGAATAGTAGTGGCAACAATTGTTGTTACGACAACAGAAAAGGGAAGGTGGATTTTGAACATAAAAACTTCAAAAGATATTTAGACTATGATGAGTTTGATTTTTTTGTGATTTTAATGGGAAAATAAAAGTATTTGGTGATTTTTTTTAGAGATAATGAGGGTATCTATTTGTTTAGAAAGAGAAAAAACATTTGATTAAATTTATATGTTCTTCACTCTAATGAAATTTTAATTTTAATTGATATCATGTTTTAGAAACATTGACAACTATTTTATAACTATTTTATCACATTTATGAGTGCAATAAGATTAAATTCATTGAATTTAAAAGAAAAATAGTATCATTTTGTAAAAATTTTATATTTAAGGTGCTATTTTAAATAAAAAAATACTTTGTTGTCTAACTGGACATTTCATGAAGCAAAAGTGTCATCTCTATCACTTTATGGCAAAGTTGTCAATTCCGTTTCATTTCGACCGGAATGCCTGGAACATCTCGTACCAGTTCAAAAAATGAAACAAAACGAAACAATTTTCACCTCGCTTAAAATCTCAGGCTGATCTAGATTTTCCGGTCAAATTTCAGCCGGAATGTTTCGGCCAGATTCCATATGTTCTGTTTCGGGTTAAAGCCACCGAGTCAAATTCAAAGACTCAAAATTAAACGTAGTTCAGTTTTATTAACTACACAGTGCACCCATGTATAAATGCTCTTTTTCTTTGAATACTAAATACCGAATCCCTAATTTCTCTTCCTCGCAAGCTCAAGTTCCCAACCAAAACAATTACAATCGGCATCTTGCCTTTCACAAACTCCCCCTCCAATCTTCATTTTTCTCTGTTGTTGTCTTGCTCTTGCATACTACATTGTTGCAACCTGACTTCCTAACCGAAATGGCTCGATCGACAAAAAAGAGAAGGAGCCCCCCTGGAACCTGGTAAAGAATTATCAATGAATTTCAGAGAATTCTCAACCTCCCCGTAAAGATTATATCACACAGATCCAGAAGACTCATACCAGACTCCAAGACATTTAATCTCGCTTTGTGGCCATCAGCTCCCTTTTCGAATAATTGTCTCTACTCTCTACAATGCAATCTTTTTTCTCTCTTTCAGTTCAAATTAGAAATGGAAAACACATGAACTCAGTTCTATTACACTGCTAGAACATTAATACCAAATACCTTTCTCATAAATTTTGTATTTAATTTGGTCTTTCTTTGTATCTAATTTAATATTCTGACATGGAAAATGCATGCAATCTTTTTCTTTGTATATAATCTTACTGTCGAGTTTGAAAATTTATATTGTATTTATCATTTTATTGCTTCACCGGGCTTGGCTAGCTAGTTTGAACATTGAAGCTTTATTTGAAATTGAATGCTACTTTGATGTTTGATCTGTGCACAATCCTAAACAAATCAAGTTGGGGCTCTTTAAGTAAATGAAATTGAATGATCTGTTTTATTTATTTATACTGCAATCTACATACATCAAGATTAAGGCTAAACAGAGTTAAGCCTAGATAAAACTATTAAATTTAAAGGAATAAATTATACTGCATACGTCAAGATTAGAATTCAAGAAACAAAGAACAAAATAATTGGATTAATTGCTAGGTTGCTAGGTCTAGTAGTTAATAATATAATTAACTTGACCATGGTCGGATTAATTATAAGGAAGGTGATTAGTACTTAAAAGTGCATTTTTATCAATAACTTATTTTATAATAATTTATCTAATAATATAAGATACCTTTAATTGGTGGTAAATGTTCATTTTAAATGCAGGCCTATCACATAATGAAAGGACTGATTGATGAATTTAAGAACTGAAATTGAAAGGATAAAGAGATGGCCAAACTTAGAAAAGAGATGTCGGTGCAATCCAAACAGGAACACTTTTTGGTAATTGGGTCATATTTGGAGCTATCAATCTCAGATTTAGATATGCTTTATATGAATGGAAAGCTAAGACATAGGCC
>NW_011500517.1:31681-39138 GCF_000495115.2 Populus euphratica
GTTGTTGTTGTTGTTGTTGTTGTTGTTATTGTTATTGTTATTGTTGTTATATTATTGCTATTTATAATTTGTATAATTAACCTTCCTGTGGTTCGACCCTGATCTTGCCGGGTTATTTATTACTTCGACACTCCTGCACTTGGGAGAAGACATTAATCTTTTCGTCGTGTCAGAAGGATACATAATTATTATATGAAACTGAATGTGTGTGTGTGTGTGTGTGTGTGTGTGTGTGTGTGTGTGTGTGTGTGTGTGTGTGTGTGTGTGTGTGTGTGTGTGTGTGTGTGTGTGTGTGTGTGTGTGTGTGTGTGTGTGTGTGTGTGTGTGTGTGTGTGTGTGTGTGTGTGTGTGTGTGTGTGTGTGTGTGTGTGTGTGTGTGTTTATTACTATGTTGTATTAATTTATATGTAATTATTATATGTATATGTGTAAAATATAAGTAACTTGACCATAACCGGATTATATAGTTTTTTTTAGAATTATAATATCCAACCATAAATTCTAATTGTGAAACCAAATGTACCAAACTATAATTAATTATAAGGAAGGATACATAATTATTATATGAAACCGAATATATCAAATAATAAATTTAAAGTATGAAGCCAATAAACAATATTTGTAAATCAACATGGTATCTTGAGAAATGTCATTTTTTTCATTTTAAGTTATTAGTATTATTACCATCCATTTTATTTTAAATATCACATTGATGTAATATCTAAAATTAATTTTGTTTTATTTTTTCAGATCAAATTACATGGCTAAAAACTCATCAAGTGGTGCTTCATCTATGGCTTCAGCTTCAGCAAGATCAGATGATCCAACATGGGCTCATGGACAAGTGGTTGTTGGTGCAAAGAACTCAAGTATATGTGTTCATTGTAGCAAAAGGATCAATGGTGGTGGTATTACTCGTCTAAAGTATCATCTTATTAGTATTAAGAGCCAAGTTGAAGCTTGTAAAAAGGTCCCTCTAGATGTGAAATGGCAAATGAAGCAGTTGATAGAGGACTTGACAATGAAGAAAGAGAAAAGAAAAGGAGGTAGAATTGATATTGGAAATTGTCAATCACTTTCCAATGATGAAGTCAAAGAGGATGATAGTGCAAATCCTACTTTAAGTGATATCGATTCAAAAGCAAATAAGAGATTGACAATGCAAGGCACAAGTGTAAATAGAAAAAAGATGACTTTACTCATTCCATGAAATACCCCAAGTTCACAACTTGGCATTAAAAGTACAATGGCTTCTAACGAGAAGGAACATAATGCAAGGCAGGTCATAGCAAGATGGTGGTATGATGTTAATGTATCATTTAATGGTGCTAAATCATACTATTAACAACCAATGATAGACGTCATAGCATCAATGGGACCTGGTTTTAAAGGACCATTACATAATGATTTAAGGGGACCACTTTTAAAAGGTGTAATTCATGATGTCCATGAATACCTCTTTGAAATCAAGGTTGATTGAAAACTTTATGGATGCTCCATTATGGCAGATGGGTGGTCAAATAGAAGGAATGTACTAATTGTGAATTTTCTTGCTTATTCTCTAAGAGGTACCATATTCTTGAAGTCAGTTGATAGTTCGGGTCTTTGAAAAGATAAAGAGACATTGCTTGAAATGTTTGATAAAGTTGTCCAAGAAGTGGGGCAAGAAAATATTGTCTAATTTGTTAGTAATAATGAGTCTGCATTCAAGGCTGCTGGGAAGGCTTTACAACAAATGTATGACACTTTCTTTTGGTCTCCTTGTGCTGCCCATTGCATTGATTTGATGTTAGAAAATATTTATGATTCAAGATATTTTTTTTATGATTGATGAAACCATTAAGAAGGCAAGAAACATAACCAAATTTATATATAATCATGTATGGGTTTTAGCTTTGATGAGGAAAGACTTTACTAATGGAAATGATCTATGTCATCCTGGCATTACAAGGTTTGCTACCCATTGTTTAAGCATCCAATGTTTACTTAAGTTTAAGAAAGAGCTTCGACAAATGTTTACTTACATGAAATGGGTAAAATCAAGTCATTGTAAAAGTAAAGTTGGAAAGGAAATAACTGCCATAATTTTACAAGATAAAGACTTTTGGCCTCGATGTGAGCATATAGTCAAAGTTAATGAGCCTTTAGTGCGAGTTCTTTGGTTAGCAGATAGTGAAGAAAAACCAGCAATAGGTTATTTATATGAGGCAATGGATAAAGCAAAAGAAGCCATCAAGACAAGGTTGAAAAATAGAGTATCTCAATATGGACCATATATTCGGGTAATTGATGTTAGATGGGATAAGCAACTTTATTGTCCATTACATTCAGCAAGTTGTTTTTTTAATCCTAGAATCTATTTTAGGCCTACTTTTTCAAAACAAAAGGAGGTTACTCGAGGTTTGCTTAGCATAATTACTAGATTAGTCCCTGATTGTGACATTCAAGATGTAATTAGTGGCCAACTTGAGGAGTATAAGAAAGCAATTGGTGATTTTGGCATGCCCCTAGCTATTCATCAAAGAGAAAAGTTAAATCCAGGTAATAACATTTTGTTTCGTAAATATAATATTGTTTTGTATTTATAATATCTGATTTATTAAACTTTTTTCTTATCTAGTTGCATGGTGGGAGCAATTTAGCAATGATACCGAAGAACTTCAAAAGTTTGCAATTCGAATTCTTAGTCAATGTTGTAGTGCAACTAGATGTGTAAAAAATTGGAGTATATTTGAATTCATTCATTCTAAAAGGCGCAATAGGCTAAAGCATAAGAGATTGAGTGATCTAGTATTTATTCGTTATAATTTGAGGATTCAACAAAGGTAAAATATTTATATTATCGTATTAATAATAACATTGAAAATGATTATTACTATTTTTATTAACAATGATATTAATTTTTTAAAATTAAATTTATCACTATTATATTTAAATTTATCACTATTATATATATGGTTTATATTTATGTTATTTTTTGTAGGAATTTGAGCAAAATAAAGGATGCTTTAGATCTCATTGGCCTTGATAACATTGATCTATTGAATGAATGGATTTGTGAAGAACCTAGCCTTCTTGATGAAGATGATATAAGTTGGGAGACTATAAAAGCACCTTTGTCTACTTTGACTTTAGAAGATGAAGAGACATGTTTTGATGAAGAGAATGAGTTTGGTGGAAATGATCAACTATTGGAATGTCTAGTTAATAACTTTTCCTATATACCACCACAAAATTAAGATCTTTATTTCTATGTTAATGATGGAGATGATGTTTGACTTATGTTTCTTTTGTGTTAAAACATTTTACTTTCATAATATTTTGATATTTTGTTCAAGTTAAATTACTTTAAGAATTTAAGTTAAAATTCTATTTAATTTTGACTATTTAAAAATATTTTAAATTTTAAAATTATATTTACTTGATATTGTATTTGTACTTTATAATATATAATTAATTTATCTTGAATTTAAATTATATTTGTTAAATTATATGTATATAATACAATTTTAAAATAATATGTCAAAACATTTCAAAATCAAAATATTTTGTTTTAATTAAAAAATAAAATACCTATTAAAACGATATTGACACCTTGCTTTGCAGTGCTGTGTGTCATCACCGTCACAAAAAGGATGGGATACGTTCCTAAGGTGTCCCATCACAAAAAGAAAAACACACTACCAAAAACCATTAGGTTGTTGATTTTTTTTCCTTCCAACTCTAGGTATAGCTTAATGAGCAATTGGCCATGTTTGACCCCCATAAGTTGATAGGTCATATGGTTTTTTTTTTTTTATTTACGTGGGGTGTCCGGGCCAGCTTGCGCGCACCACGACTAATCCCCACGGCCCACTGAATACCCTACAAACTTAGTAGACATGTAAGACACCGCGGGGGTAAAAGGTATGCACGCCAGGACTCGAACCCAAGTGCAGTGAAAGGAGACAAACCCCTTCCACCGCTAGGCCACTGGTTTGCAATGGGTCATATGGTTTTAATTACCCTAGTCACATCAATGAGGTTACTGGTTAAGATCGAATCGTCTTGGTAAACTCATTTTATTGGGAAAAAATCTAGGAGTTAAAAAAAAATTCCTTATTGTGGGTGTTCCAAGTTCAAAACCAAGCAATTTACACAAACTTCGAGCTTGATGAACTGGATAAGAATCCGAATTGGGCTTCCTTGCAGGTCTGAATTCGATCAGCACGAAGCAAATAAGGCTGGACTCATGAGGCCATAATTTAGAGATGGTCTTGTTACGTCAACTATATTAGCACATTAATATGGCAAACCGTTTAATCTGAATTAACAATGACTTTGAGAAGAAGTACACAGATGCTCTGCATGTGAAGGGCTAAAGGGAGGGTGATGGGATCTCTTTCAGTTCACATCCCTAGGCAGTTGATATTAAGCCATAATACTATAAAAAGCAATATCCTTCGTTGTTTTATTCCTTTAACCAGCACAGAGGCAACTATAAGGGTAAAAAAAAATTATGCCCGTGTAGCGTCAAACGTTCAATGCTCACCTTTGTACACAAGGGTTAAAATAAAGGTGCGAAATCGATGTTTCAATGGGAATCACCCACCTTCGTAATAGATTTCGTGTTTGGAACTCTTTCAGAAGTACGTTCTGAGATCATTTTCATTCTTGGCAATTTGCAGAGCATTTAGGAATTAGGATGGGTGGTATGTCCTGAGATATAGGGCCTTTTAACTAATTTGCTTAAAGACTTGAATGCTTCGTGCTAGTCCTAGCTTGCTTAGGTTCCGGGTCTATTTTTTCACCGAAGAAGAAGCTAGTGGTTGCTTCTGCTGATCAAGATCTAGCTAGCTAGCTGTCCCTTGATTGTATTAAAAAAGAAACCTCCCTTGAGGAACAAGAGAGGGAGGGTGTGAAAGAGAATCTATGGTGATTGAGACGTGACAAATGGGCTTAGATTTTGACATTTCATCTCTGGAAGAGATAGGGAGGAGACAATAGTGACAAACAGAAAATGGTTAGAAGGCGAGAGGTAAAGGCTTAAGTTAAGGTTTGCATGCAAGGTAGCCTTAAATGATAGCCTTGAACTGCATGGTAGCCTTAAATGGGCTTAGATTTTGGCATTTCCCTCTGCTGCTGCTGCTGCAGCTGCAGCTGCTGTTTTTTTATATTCTTTTTTCTTTGTTCTCTTGCCAAATTTAATTTAAGGTCTCTTTCTCTTTCTTAAGTATAGACTATAGAGTAAATATAAACATTTTATCAACAGCGAAAGAGAACAGCTTGGCGCAGAGAGTCACAGCTGTTATTGTCCTTCCCAACTACTAGCTATTCCAGTGATCTCATGATCCACTTTCTTTCTGCTAGCCACCCTTATTGGCTACTGGCCTCTTGTTGTGATCTTTTATAGGATTTTGTTTAGATTTTGTGGACTCACGTGAATCTCATAACCTCTTACCACATTAAATTCTCGCCTCAATAAAGGACTGGACCTCAGTACAGGATTGGATTAATGAGGTTAAAATATTTAAAACTCTAGCCAGCCACCTCCCACTTCAAACCCGCGATTTCTAGCTTTGTTTGGAAATCTAATAATAATTATATTTAAAGTAATTTTTATTTAAAGATATATATATATATTTTTTATTTTTTAAAATTATTTTTCATGTTAGTATATCAAAATAATATCAAAATATTAAAAAAATTACTTTAAAGTAAATATATAAAAATAATAATTTTTTTCTTTAAAACCCTGTAGAAAAAAAATAATACCCAAATATCTGTTTATGCAAGTGAAAAGCAAGGTATATTTAAATATTAATTGTTGCTTTTTTGAACAGATACCCGATCAAGTATTACTACTTATTTCATTTCATAAACTGAAAAAATTCCGTTGTCGAGAATGCTATAGGTTACTAGAGAAGAGAAGAGTCACTTCTGCTGGATTCTCTTTTTTTAAAAAAAAAAAAAAAAAACCTGCAGATGACTGGTATAAAGTTAACTGCTCCCACCATCGCTTACTGATGTTCTTGGAACTTTCTCAAATTAATCAACATGGGATATTCTTGAAAGTGTAAGATTGATTAGGTCACAATTAGGACAAACTAAATTCAACGAAATTGAAAGACCGTTGCCTGTTGTGTATGTGGGTTGTGTTGTATGTATCTGCACATAAAAATACCGGAGAAACATTCTATTGTCTCTTTGCTTTCCATACTATATAAGCGTCAGCTCGACAGCTGGGTATAAGCCTTGTATGTCCTGGAGCTCATTAAAATGAAACTGGGCGCAGGTTTTTCTTGCAACTGTTTTTTGTCTTTTCCTTTTTTTTTTTTAACGAGTTTTAGTCCTTTTACCTCCTCCTCCTGTTACCCTCCCTCCCTCCCTCCCTCTCTCTCTCTCTCTCTCTCTCCCCCCTCTTCTCTTCTCTGTAACTTGGAAGGTCCACAATTCTGACTAAGAATTTATGCCTACAGGTGGATAAATTTTGTTTTCTCCAATTCTCTGTTTCCAATACGCCTTGTCTTTCTTCAATCAGAAGTATGGTTTCTTGGAATTGGGTGGGCAAACTTCCACCACCACCCAATTTTGTTATATTAATATATATATATATACACACACACTGACACACTCACACGATCAGAAGATGGGGACTTAAGTGTAGCGCCAGGTGATAAAAGAGGCGGGTGATATTGAGCTTTCATGATAAATTTTCAGTGAAATTCACTAATCGAGGAGATTTCAAATGGGAAAAAAAAAACAGAGAAAAGGAGATGATAAAGAATGCTGGTTTGATCGAAATAAAAGCGAGCGTTACAATCTAGTAGAACATTTCTATTTTCAAGATTATGTTCGGTTAACTAGCAATTGTTTATTTTGTCCCATTGGACTGAGAAGAGCTCCTAATTTTTGTTCTTAAGAGTGCTTTGCCTTGGAATTATCATATTTATGATCAGTTGACATCCCTGTTAAACCCTATAATAATCGTTGTCCACATCGAGGGGCCGGAGCGAAATTATAGGAGTATATCCGTTGAAAAAATATTATTTAAAGCTAAATTATTGATATAGCTTTATATATATATATATATATATTATCAACTTATTTATAGATATAGCTTTATACACCAATCCGATGATTACTTTCTTAATAAATCTTTACTTTTTTTTATTTCAATGTCTTGGTTTGCTAAAAATATCAATTTTCTTGCTTTAGGATTTTTGTCAGCTCACTAGAGTACCGAAGACAAAAGACAATTTTTGAGCAAAGTGCAAAATTTTTATTGGGATGACCCTTACTTATTCAATTATTGTCTTGATCAAATATTTAAAAAATACATTCCCGACAATGAGGTAAGTAATTTCATTAAATTTTGTCACTCTAAGGCACGTGGGGATCAATTCTCTTTAAAAAAAAGGACTGTAGAAATTTACAAAGCGGATTTTACTGGCCCACCATATTCAAGGAGTCACATG
>NW_011500517.1:41508-48631 GCF_000495115.2 Populus euphratica
TCCTACACTTGAAAGAAAACATCAATCTTTTAGTCGTGTCAGCAGCCCACAATCAAGATTGAGATTTGATTCCAGAAAACCGAAATAGGTCTGATAGGAGTGTGACACAATGAAAATTTACCTTAAGGCACCAACATTATTGGATTGAGTAGAATGATGCCACAAAGCCAGTTAATCTTCGATGAGTCAGATTCAGTTCGTTCAAGAACTGAAGAATGCAAGAATCATGCTCACACGTTAAAACTAAAAAATTCAGAAGTAATTATCATCAAAACTACTGAAATTGTGGCTTACATGAGTTTAATTAGTTCTTGAAAAATTAACCCTAATGGACCTCTTATGTGGACTACTAACTCAAAACCCTAAACTGAAAGCCCATAACGTGATCCAAACAAGCCTTTGATCCTAACTCAAAGCAAAATTTTAATTAAGCCCAAATATTAAAAATAAAAAAAAATAACTAATATGTCATTAAATACCATTAGTCCTTCTTTCCTTGTGTAACTAAGATGAATAAGAAATCCTTATAAGAAAAGGATTCTGAAACATTAATGAATCCTTGCCACACTTGAAGATTATATTATAGCTTATTAAATATCCTTGTGGAACTAGAAAATTTCCAAAACCAGCTGCCACATCTTTGTAGGAAAAGAATGTCAACCAAATAGGAAGTCCACAAGTCAAATGGAAGTAAATAACAAAATTCATACAACATCTATTTACTAGTATTGTGGTGCCTTCCCGAACTCCGATTGAACTGAGATTTTAACCATAGTAGGACAATATGTCTGGAGTGTCCACATAAAATTTTAATCAAATGCAACAGTCAGATTGAAAGTTATAATTATTGCCGTAAACTTGGATTCGTTGCATTTTTTACACCTAAATCCAAATCTGACCTTACTTGAGTCGTATCATAAGGCTGAACCATATCAATATGTATGAAATGTTATAAAATAATTAAACAAATATATTAATCAGGTTCATTATTTATATGAATAATTAAACCGACTCCATGTCATTTAGTTATTTTGTTAATCCATCAATTTTTTAAAATTAATAATACTATTTTTTTTCTCTATTCATCTTATATTAGCTGTCAAATATCTTTTTTTTTTTGTTGTGTCTACAAAACAAAACAAAAAAAAACTTGCATTAATGATTTTTTTTCTCTTGCAAGAAAAATAAACGTGTGATTTTTTATTTAGATCCTCAGTCAAAAAAATATTTTTCATAACCAATCAAAAAATATTTAAAATCAGTTCTAATAAGGATTTTTTATACCAATTAAATTATATAAGCAACGAGCAGTATGAAAATAAAAACCAAATTTTGGAATAAAAGTGTAGTGTCACACCCAAACTTAAGTTATATATTAAAATAAATAGAAAAAGGGACATTATACATTAAATATGCTAAAAATGTTTCTACTTAAATAATTAAGTAATATTGTAATTAGAATGTCAAAAAATTATTATTAATTCATTGTTAATAGAACCATAGGAATTGTAAAAATGATTGAAATATCCAACCAGATCTTATTAAGACATTTAAATCCTTCTAAATTGGAACACTTCATAAAAATGTACACTCGTGCTTTAGAGTAGATAATAGGAAAAGGTGGACGTAAAATGACAGATTCAAAATTCCAACTTGGAGGAAAAATCCTCGAGAGTATGGAAACTAAACAAAAATTTATGACGTAGTGTTTGGCTAATATTCTAAAATAAAAATTATAAATATGTTTAGTTGATATGATAAATATAAAAATAAATTTGTTATTAGATAATTTTAAAGTGAATTTATGTATTTTTAAAACAAAAGGTATAAAGGGGACATATCTCATAAGACAATATTTTTTATTTTTTATTCATAAATTATTGTTGCAAAAAAATCTTAATTTTAAACTTATCCATAAGTATAAAAATTATTATTATTATAGTTTTAAAATTTAACTTAGAGATTGATTTAGGACAAAACCTATGTAACATATCAAAAGAGTAAGCCCAGATTGATCCAAGTTAATATAAAAATAAAAATAATTATTATTATAGTTTTAAAACATACTTAGTGGTCGATTTAGGGCGAGGTCTAGGACATGGGTTAAGAGGGTCAACCCATGTTTTTTCGAGTCACTATATGGATAAAAGTAATTATTATCATAATTTTAAAACTTGATTAAAAGCAAGGCTAGGGTGATGGATTGGAAGGGTCAACTCAAGCTGACATGAGTCAATGTAAGAATAAAAGTGGTTATTATTATAGTTTTAAAATCAAACTTGATGGTCGAACCGAGATAAGGGTTGGGTCATGGGTTTGGAGGGTTAACCCTGGCTGATTTGGTTCAACGTAACGATAAAAATAGTTATTATCATAATTTTAAAACTCAAATCAGGAATTAGCTTAGGGCAAGACCTAGAAAAGTTAATCCGGGTTGACTTAAGCCATTGTATGAATAAAAATGAATATAATCAAAGTTTTAAAAATAAATTTGGACATTGACCTTAGACAAGACTTGATCAAGGTTAGACAGGTCAACATGGATTGACCTAAATGTTTGTTTTTTAAATAAATTCAAAGCAACATCATTTTGACCAAAAATAATTTTATAAAAAGTCATCAAGTTTTTTATTACGTTTTATCTCAAGTTAACGAGGTTGGTGGTCGACCTAGGTTTTTAACTAAGTCAATTCAAGTTAATTTTTTATTTTTTTTAAAAACAATTCAGACGAGTCCAGGCCTTGAATCGACCGAGACCTAGGTTTTTAACTAAGTCAATTCAAGTTAATTTTTTATTTTTTAAAAAAACAATTCAGACGAGTCCAGGCCCTGAATCGACTGAGTCAAGGGTTAAACCATTAGACAAACTTTGGTTTTATAACTAAAGTTATTATAATATTATTAATTTAAACACATAATATAAACTAAAGTTCAAAAAATAATATTTAATTATTTTTTAAAAGATATGCAAGTTTGATAATAATACATATTAAGAATAAAATATTTTTTTATATTTTATTATGATTTATCCACCGTAATAAAACATATTATAAAAATAATTACTTTATCTTATTTATCATTATTAAATATAATTTTATTTTGTTTTTCTTTCATATCTCTACTATTTTTATTTATTATTTTATAGAATAGTACGCAGATGATATCTTATTCTTATATGTCAACCAGAATGCCATTACGAAAACCTTTCTTTTTATAACAAGTCAGTATTATTAATTAAAGAGAAGGATTTAGAATCCTTACAGTAATTATGGAAGTAGCATAGCGAATAACGACTTCATGTAAGGATTCAGCAATTCGCTATATCCAACTGTAATTAATTCCTGATGGTACGATGTGCTCACATTTGCAATAAGGTGCCGAGAAGGAGCATGATTGTGGCTCAACGTTGATTTAGTCCATCTATAATAAATGATGCACTGATCAGTTTATAAAATTTAGAAAGAATCAAGTATATTTATTTTGTATTTTGCAGCATATAATTTTGAATGAGAGATATCCTAAGATTTACATAATTACAAAAGTAAAACATTCAATGATAGACTTATAAATAAATCAAATGTTTAGTAAAAAATAAATATGAAACTTTTCAGCTTTTGTGTTTCTTATATACTGAATTATAATTATTCAAATATTTTTCTAGATTATTTATGTTATGTTATATATTTTTCATCTCTTCGTGAAAGTGTTAGATAAACCTAGAAAATTAATAAATTAGGTTATCATTTAAAAAACTTTTTCTTATTTGAAAACAATAAATAACTCAATTTAATGATCAATCCAAATAAATAACTTAAACACCAAATTATTTCTACTCGTGATTTCTAAACTATTTTTGAAAGGTTTTATGGGAGAAATTAAAAATAAAATTATTATTTTTTGTTACTTCTCATCTATAAATAGATAGTCAAATTAAGATAATTAATAAAATTTCAACTATATTATTAAGAATTATCATTTAAAAAAATTTAAAAATTAAAAAGATTGTATGTGACTTGTTGAATTTGCTTATAATAAAAATATACATTATACTTCTAATTATTCTCTTTTTGAAATTGTATGTGGCTTTAATCTTTGACTCATCATTTGGATTTGTTTTCTTTATCTATTGATGAAAGGATTATTCTTGAAGGCAATAAAAAAGCACGGGTAGTAAAGATTCTTCATGAAAATGTGAGGTGACAAATATATATACATATATATATATATATATATATATATAAAAGCAATATGCATTCAAAGCTAATAAATAATGAAATAAGATTATTTTTTAACCATGTGATTGGGTTTTTGTGCGTTTATGAAAATAGATATTTCCTCAATAAATAAGAAACAAGATTTACATTGATGCCAAAAGGAGATTAGCCATTTCAAATCCTTGAAAAAATTAATGATAATATATATAAAATTGATCTACTAGATGAGTATATTATTACTACTACTTTCAATGTTTTTTTTTTATCTTTCATTGTTTGACATAAGTGATGATTCATAGATAAATTCTTTTAAGGAGAGATGAGATAAAATAATCAAGAATACACTAAAAGATCCATTCAAGCTCTGATTGGATCAATTAAAAGATCAAGAGAAAAGAAGCTCAAAGATGCATTTAATGAGTTTATTTAAAATATTTGAGCCAACGTAGATTTCAAAGAGGCAACATCAATAAGTAAAGATTAGACCTTAGTCAATTTAATTTATGTATAACAAGGATCTAATCCATTTACTTCATGGACTAATTAATTTTGAAAGTTAGAGGCTTATTTTTTTTTAATGCACAGTTTTACTCTAACAAGTATAATATTGGATCCAACCAATGGATTGGCTAAAAATTTACCAGACATTTCTAGAGATTTTCTTCTATGTTGAGTTAAAATTTCAAGTGAATCGAACATCTAGAAGGCTCTGCGATAAGGTCTAAAAGATACTGTGCAGAAATTGTATTAATTTTCTAGTTGATTTATGAATTTTTTTCCTATTTTATTTAGAATTCTTTTATTATTTCCTCGTTAGTGTTTAAGACATTTTACCTATTATAAATAGAGTTATTTAGCTTATATTTAAGTTTTTTTTCTTATAGACTTTGATTTCAACAGTTATTATTATGTATAAAAGAGAGGTTTTGCTCATATTATTATTTTTTGGTCTTCATTGAACTACTCTAATTTATCAAATAATTAACCAAGCTTTGTGGTTTTTTTCTATAGTTCTTGTTCATATATTTTTATAGGCATTGAGTAAGAGTTTAATTAACTATAGTCTTGGTGTCTTGATACAAGTTATCATTGTGTTAAGCTCAATCACAAGTCTAAATATAATTTTTTTTTCAATCAAACTTTTTGACTTTTCAATTACATCCTTCCAAGTTACAATTCAATGGTTTTTTCTATTTACATTTCTTTCAATTTGTGTTATCTCTCATTTATAAATTTTCAATGATATTCAAAGTTTAATTAGGTTTTGATTTTTCTAATAAAAAATTAATTGTGCTTGAGAATTGAAATTGAAAAACAGGAACCATATTTGATAAAGAATAACAAAACAAGCACTGGTTAGATTTTGCAAAAAATAGAAAAACTTCAGTTTGATATTCAGAGTTCCTATTTTCCTATCAATTGGTCTCTTTTTTTGGAAATTAACATTTTAATATCAAACTTCATTTTTTTTTTCATGTCTATATGTTGAGAAAGGAAAGAGAAAGTTTCTAGAAAAATCTCTAGAGAGAAATTGCTAAGATGACAACATTCTAACCATTAATGTGAAGCCTTAGAATAAAGTATACAAAAAAAGAAGGGAGTTTATAATAATTTAAAAATATTGATATAAAAAAGGGGGCTAAAATAAAAAAATAAAAAAAGAGAGAAAAATGGGGCCAAAATGGAATTAAGAAGAGATAGGACTTTAAAAACCCATCCTTTCTTATTCATGATCAGGGAGGTAACAAAAAGAAATGGGGAGGGAAAATTTTTAGATTTTCCTTCACCAAGCCTAAGAGAAAACACCTAAATTTTTATATCTACACAAACCTTAGAATTTCTACGTGGGAAGACAAACTTAGGCAAGAGATTTGCAAGAAGAAAAGTGATGGAATTGCTAAGAGAAGAGGGAATGGGAGGCCAACTACTTGTAGAGAAGAAAGGGGTTAGGAAAATTTAATCAAATCAGAAATCAAACCTAAATTTCCTCCGGGTATGAAGTTCTACACCAACTAGGAAAGCCAAATTAAATTCATGAAAGAATTGTGCATTAATTTGAAGTTTGAAGATTAAGGTCCTTGAGTAAAATTTAGGGAAATGTGGAATTGATTAGAACTAGATGAGTTGAGTATCATAGGTTTCCTAAAAAGATGAAATTATACAAAGAAGATTTCAACAAAATCAAAGACTAGGGAGAAATAATGGTCGATCAAGGGATTGTAAGGAAAGTAGGGAAATTTTAATAGTTTGTGTTGTTTTTCTTATTGCAAAATTAAAACAGGTTTCAGGAGGTAAACAATAAGAACATGTGGTGATTGTGTGTGTGTGTGTGTGTGTGTAAAAGAAAGAGAGAGAGAGAGAAGGAACTGATTTAAGGACCAGCCACTAAAGGGGAAGAAGAAATAGAGGAGAACATTTGACTCCCCTTTTAATTAATTAGATGTGCTGATGTAGTGTAGTTACAAATTATAACTTGTAAGGGAGAGGAACCTACATTCTAGGTAAGGTGAAAACATGGTTGTAATTGATGGGGAAGTAGGATTGGAGATAAAAATTGTAGATACCTTCTTTATCGACAAAATAGGGTAGGTTTGTTGCCTTGGTTCCTTAGGGAATTTGGACCTGAAGATAATATAATCTAGGGAAGGCCCATCATAGAAGTTGTAGCTGGGAGTATTAGCTTTTCAACGAGTCTAACCCTGCCTAATTTGGAGTCCTGGAACTCCATATACAAATAAAAATATGAGGGGAGGTCAAGCTGCCACCCCTATTGGCAATTTCAGCTAAGTCGATAAAACGATGAAATTTAGCCATGATCTTAACAAAAAAAAAAAACTGTGATCAAAATTGAATTCATGATGTCCACTTGGACTATTGACATAATCAAAAGATTGATGTCTTCTCCCAAG
>NW_011500517.1:49618-63575 GCF_000495115.2 Populus euphratica
CTTTTCTAATTTTGGTCATCTCTTTGCCCTTGCAATTTAAGTTCTTAAATTCATCAATCAATCCTTTTATTTATGTGATAGGCCTGCATTTAAAATGAACATTTACCACAAATTAAAGGAATCTTATATTATTAGATATATTATTATAAAACATGTTTTAGTTAAGTAGTTATTGATACTTCAAGTGCAAAATGATGACATAAAACCTTGATAAAAAATAAACTTTTAAGTACTAATCAACTACTAATAGGCTGAAAATATTCAAGGATAATAATGAGGAATGTAAGTGAGAAAGAAAATATTGGTAAAAGAGAAATGAATATTTTTGCCATTGTTGTTATTGTGTTGTGATATGTGGACTAATATGAAATAATGATGGGTGTTTATGGTTTAGGAAGGACCGTGGGAGGAGCACAGCAATAACAGGGGAACACAAGTCGAGCGTCTACAACAAGTAGATACTCAGTACCTATATCTCCTCTATTTAATAATTATTTTAACTAACTATTGAATTATAAAAATTTGGTGCATATTGATGTGGAAAAGAAAAGGGGGAAAGGAAAGGTTAAATGATGGGAAAAGAGAAATGGAGGACTAAATTTAAATTATGGGTTCTTTTAGAGGAAGTGAATAGTAACAATGAATTTTGCTAATGATTGTTTCTTGAATTTGATTAGCCTATCCCTGATATGGGGGGCTAATGATGTTAGCCAAGCTAGTTAACATCGGTATTACTAGTATGTGGAAGGAGAAATATAAAACTTGATTAGCTATTCAGGTTCAGAATAGTTAATGATATCGGTGGGAGACATCAATATCGATAAAATTTAAAAACTTGATTAACATTCGGGTTCAGAATAGTTAATGATATCGGTGGGTGATATCAATATCGGCAAAACTTATAGACTTGATTAGGTTTCCGAGGTAAAAGCTAATGATGTCAAGAATCCTTGACATCAACATGCCCGAGGACCTCCCAAGGTAGCATAGAACATTGATTAACTATTTTGGTCTAAAAATAATTAATAACACCAACAGTAGTGTTAGTGTTGGCATTTTCTTGAATCTGATTTGTTGACACCAGGATAGGCAACTAAAGACACTAATGGAGGTATTAATGTCGATAGTAGTCTTCCCAATGTGGGAAGAAGTAGTTAAAGAAAATAAATTGGATAATCCTCAAAAGGGGTTGGCGACGGTATATTGAAATTGCATATGACTTAAACATGTAGATGTATTGTATAAATTTTCTTCTGTGAATTGTTTGTATTTTAGATATTTTTTAATTGTATGGAAATTTTATGTTTTGCAAGTCTCTCCCATTCACGTCAAGAGTAGAATTTAGGTTCTTTATCCCTTTTGTATAGTTAAGAACTTAGGGATTTTTCATGTAATTTTGTTATGTAGTAAACATGTAACTTGAATAGAATATTATACCCCTTATATTATTTTATTTTTGAAATATTAATGTATTAATCTATACTTAAAAAAAATTACAGCATAATAGCTTATATTCAAAATACTAAACTGTGTTGTGCTTATATATAAAATTTCAGTGCTTGGATGGTTCTCTTAATTACTAACTTATACATGTGATATGAGTTGGAGATTGAGAATGAAAATTTATCGTGAGTATATTCTTGAATGAATAAAATGATTGAATATACTAATTATGGATGTGATTACGGGTGGAATGTATTAATGATGCAGGATAAATTATCGATAACTTGACATCTCCCGGTATAGGGAAGACTATGCGGAATGAATAATTTTTTTTTGCTCCATTTACCCTTTATGTGAGAGTTAAACGTGTGTATATATATATATATATATTGATTGAATTTTTTTGAGGTTGTTACAATTAAAATGCTTTATTTACCCTTTTATGTGGTGTTACACTAGAACTATGTTGAAAAAATGCTACAATTAAAATGGTTAATGGATCTATCTTCTCAATAAGAGTTCAATGATGGTGGTGTTATTCTATAACTATGTTGAAAAAAATAAACCAAGGACAACATGGTATTTTTTTATTTGTTTGATTTTTATATTTTAAAATGATTAGATTGTGTTTTAGGATTAAAAGTGAGTTTATCGAGATTCCTATGATATTTTGTCTAAGTAAAAATAAGTTAAAATAAATTTTTAAAATACAAATATTTGGATCCTGATTTTATGGTAGGCAACAAGTCACTTATCATAATAAATGACTTGTCACCTATTTTTAAAAAAAAAATAGTGCAAAGAACTTATACAAATGAAAAAAAAACAAACATAGCTAAGTTGAGGCTCTAAGCCTACACCTAGGTTCTTTAATGGTTGGCCAGGAGATTAGGCCTAACCTGCCAAACCCGGCAGCTCCTTGCATTATTATTTTTTTTTTCATTGAAATTTTTTGCATATAAACTGCTTAATACCATCTTTTTTAAATTGTAAACTTTTTATTTAATTTTTTAAAAGAACAGTAATTGATCTTTTAAAATATTTTATTTTGTTTCATAATGCTATGAAGGCATTATTTCAACTTGTTTGTAATTTTTTTATTTATTTATATAGATGAGATGTGTTTTGCACTTATAAAATAAAAGTCATTTGTTATTAGTAATGAAAATTAACTTATAACTTAACAAGAATAAAAATATGTAAAATAAAATGGAAAACCAATGTCAAACATTTGCATTTGAGTTTATCTTTTGCTTTTACTATAAAGGTTAACATCCCATTTTGTTAATTAATTAGCGTTCTCAACTATGTTTTTACTAGATTTTTATTTTATTAATCAATTAGTGTTAATAAGTATTTATTTTTACTCATGATTTCATTTTTAATTTATTTTATTAATCATAAATAACATCTTTTATTTCTAATTAAAAAATTTATAATACCTAAATACATAAATTAACTTAAAATCCTATTTATAATGTAGCATGGATAATAAGACTAGTAATAACAAAAGCTAAAACTTTCGGGAAAAACATTATAGCTTCCCTTACAAAATATTGTAGATTGTTATGGTGTTTCCCCACATTTGTTTTTCGAATGCATTGCCTTTTCTTTTATTTTCTTTTTTGTAATTTCTTTTCAAAATTGTTTTTGTCTATTCCAGTTTTTAATATTGTGGAGAATTTAGCTTTGTAATTCTGTTCTTTTTATTTTTTCTTTTTATGATGTTAGCGTTTTGTCGAGGTAACTTAGGTTACTCTAGTTTATAGATTTGGTAGGTTTTTTTTAATTAAACCTAGTTTTTTTATAGTTTATTTTTTTTTCATATTGTTAAAAAATAATTTTAGAGAAAAACCATATTATAAAACTTTATGAAGTAAACAAAAATTAAAGGATGTAGTAGAAACCATTGTTCACCCAGCACTCATTGTGCCGTGGATTACAAAAATAATCCACAATGTTTTGCTTTCTTTTTACCTTTGTTTTTGGTTTTTGAATTTTTGTTATGATATTTTTTTTAAATCTATTTTTGTTGATTTCATTTTTTTAAATTAAGATTGTTGAGAATCTAGCTTTATAATTTGCTTCGTTTTATTTTGCCTTCATACAAGGTTAGCGTTGTTTATGAGTTTGCCAAGGTACTTCGGTTGTCCCGATTTACGAGTGTAATGAATGGTCCTTTTCTTCTTCTTCTTTTAATTGAACTTGATATTTTTATAATTTATTTTTTCTCATATAGTTAAAAAAATAGTCGTAGGGAAAAATTATGTTATTAAACTTTATAAAGTAACAAAAATAAAAAGGTTTGAGAAAATCAATGTGTTTTGCTTTCTTTCTTTTGAATTTTTTTTATAATTTCTTTGTCAATTTTATCTTTTAATTTTAGAATGGTTAAGAATTTGACTTCATAATTTGTTTCCTTTTATTTACATTTCTATAAGGTTAGCATGATTTACCGATTTGCTAAGGTAACCTAGGTTGCCCTGATTTACGAGTTTGGTGGGATGTCTTTTTTTAATTGAACTTGACTTTTTTATCATATATTTTTTTCTAATTTAGTTAAAAAAATAATTTTGAAAAAAAAGATATGTTATTAAATATTATAAAGTTCATGGACCTTTTCACATATTTGGTTAGTTGACTTGATTCACGGGTTTAACAAATCTAACTTTTTTTAAATTTGTTTTTTTTTCATCTTTAGATATTAGGATAACTGGGAATTCAGATTCATTATTGATATTGTTTTGCTTTTTATGAGGTTATCATGATCTAAAAAAAAATTTCGATATTGGGTTAGTGTTTGATTTTACAATTATCTATTTTTGTTATTATATAGTTAAATAAAATATAGTTTAAAAAAAACAAATTAAAATCCCAATAGAATCTATAACCCAGTTCACAGGTTCGGCATACTAGGCCAGTTTACCCAATTTATAGGTTTTACAAGTTTACCCACCAATAGAATATGTTTTTTTTTTTTCTGGTTTTTTAATTTATTTTTTTTATTTCATCATTCAATGTAGGATTGGTTGGGAAATGAACTTTATTATTGATTTTTGTTTGTTTTCTAGGGATAATTGTCTCAAATAAGTGTTTATTTTTAGATTCATTTCAATTTTATGAGCATTTATTTTTATTATATAATTAAATAAAAAAGTTTATAAAAAAATATTAAACCTAATAGAATCCATGACCTGACTTGCGGGGGCCGAGGTCGATCCAATATGTCATTTTTTAAATTTGTTTTAAAAAATTATCATCTTAAACTTTTTTATCGATCATCAATGTTACATTATGATCTATGAGATCGATCGATTTAATTCACGTTAGCTATTATATAGTTTAATTAAAAACTTGAATTAGATAAAAAGTTAAGTCGGGAAGTTTTAAAATTAACCTATTTAATTAGGTTTAATCACCGTATTCTTAATATATATTTTTTATATATATATTTTTAAAAATTGGTTCTAAACAGATGAATATACCAATGAATGTCTCTAAAACCAGAAAAGGTTTTAGGTATGGAGGCGGTGAGATGTCCTCTTACTCGATGGATCTCTGATGATCCCCCATCAGAGGGTCCATCTTTGATTCAGACAGATATTAAGGATTAAAAATTATATGTGATGAGTATGGAATCGAATATAAAGGTTGCGGAAGCAGAAAAAGAGAATCTACCTGCACGGATATAAACCGCCATGTCCTTAACAAATTAAGTTTTTCTTAAGATATCTAATTTAAAATGAAGATTTTGTTTTATTAATTTTTTTCATCATATCTAATAAGAAAAATGGAGATTGAAATAATTATTTATATATTTATATTTCACATAAAAAAAATGTGCACTGCTTCCTTGTGAACATAGACAAATTTGTCTAAATGAACAATATTGAATTTGTGAACATAGACAAAGTTAGGCTTTATAAAGCTTGATTCGTTTATTTTGAAATATCAAAGCTACATTCTCAAATAAAAAAAAAACAATATATAAAATAAAAGGCATTGCACGAGCTAAGAACACTAGTTTTCTATAAAATAATTCTCAACTTATATGGTGTGATTAAATTCTTTTTCAAGATTTTAGAACTAAAATTTAAAACTTCTCATAGCTTGGTGAGTCATGCCCCTCGCCCTTTGTGTTATTCTGTCTTGTCTTTGCAAAAAAAAAAAAAAATTAACATCATATAGAAAAAGAATGTATATGTGTTTTTAATATTTTTTAGCAAAAAAAATATTAATTGTAAACTCATAATTTGATGTGTATTTTAAATATTATAAAAAAAAATTATTTTGTAGACAATATCTTACCATTACCACAAAATAAAGTTTCAATAAAAAGAAAAACATTTTAATAATTTTGATGTGATTATATTAAAAACCATAGGAATAACATGACACCTCGCATTGCCATGAGGAATGCTTTGACAACATTTTTTTTTTTTTGAATTTGAGAAAACTCTACCCCTTAGAAAGCACATTTTATTTAACAATTAGAGAGGTGGTTGGAAAATCAATAGTGGTCATTTATTAATAAAAAAAATAATAGATTTTCAATTTTTTTCATGTAAAATCACTCAATAAATCATAACCTTGAAAAAAAACTAAAAAATAAAAAAATAAAATTGAAAAAAATATATGTATCAACCTCGTTCTACTTTTTCCAACAAAATAAAAGGATAGAAACACCTAGATGAAATTTCTCTCATCAAATATAATTTATTAACATTAGGAACATTTTATTAAGTTGTTGGGTTTTAGTCTATTGTTTTCCTATTACTTTCAGAATCCTTTCTCAAATAAGAAACCGGCAAATAAACAAAACAAAGATTTGGATCAAAGTGAAAATTACAAAAGTAAAAAGACTAAAATTGAACCCAAAGCAATTTTGAAAAGGAAAAAACACAAAAAAGTGAGAGGCAAATAGTGAACAAGAAAAAATCTTGTTTTACACATGATATCAAATTATATCTGTACACCCTCAATTTTTTTCAAACAACAAAAACCTGCTCTTTTTATATATATAAAATCGAGTACAAACTATAAACCAATCAAAATAATTGCCCATTCTCAAATATTCAAGGAAAAAAATAATAATAAAAAGTTTAAAAGGTGAAATAAAAAAACATAAAGGACTAAAAAAACATTATTGTGATCCAAAGTGTTTCTTTTAAGTAAGTGCATGAATACGCTATGGTTTTTAGTTTTATGTTAATTTATTTGTCGTGCAATGTTTTTTTTTAAGGAAGTGCATGAATATACATTATTTACCTTGCGAAGACAAAGAAGCAAGTAAAAGTAAAGAAGGCATCCACCCAGCCCTCCTGTCTTCTTTTTCATTGCAAGGGTATGTTTAAACTAATTTACTCATTAATCAAATAATTTTAAAAGCTCACTCCTCATGCTAAAGGATTTAATAAAATTAAAAAATGAAATGAATTTTTCTTAATCATCAGAACAACCTCTTAAAATTTATTGCATTTCTTAGTCATAGCAGAGTTGTGACAAAATGGAGCTGAATTAAAGACGTAATCAAAGTTGGCTGTGAAGGACATACTCTGATCTGGGGTAGCAGCAATTTTGTACCCTTTTTAATCAAAGGTGAGTTAAATTCTTGTAAAGTAAATTTTTTAAAAATAAATTATTTTGATGTTATAAAAAATAAATTGAAAAATATCTTTCAGTATTTGGTTATGTTATAAAAAATAAACTAAAAATAATTTTTTAATTTTTTAATTTTTTTCAAGTTTATTAAAATAAAAAAAAACAAATCTTATAAATTAAAAAGTTGAACAAGAATGAAATTGAAAAAAAATATAATTTTAAAAATTATTTCATATAAAATAAATAATAATTAAAATAATAGAGATCAAATCTAACAAATAAAAAAATAAAAGATGATGAAATTAAAATAATAATAATTACAATTTCATAAATTATTTGAAACAAATAAGTAACAATAAAAACAATAATGACTAAATTTGATAGATAAATAATTTTAATTAAAAAAATGATAATAAACCAAATAACTATCATAAAAATAAGGATAAAAGTTAATATAAAAATTAAATTAAATTAAAATTTAAGGGATGAAATTAAAAAAAAATCAAATAAAATATGTATCAATCAAAAGTTTGAGAATCAAATTTAATATAATCAGCAAATAATATGATATTTCTAAAATTTTCACTACTTTTGAAAAGTGTTTTTTATCCAAAATAAAAAGAAAATATTTTCCTAAAAATTAATCTAATTTTTTTTTTAATTGAAAAATATTTTCTGTTGATTGACTTTCATAATGATAAATAAACACAAAAAAATTTAGACTAAGCAAACAAATGCCCCATTGAAGACCTCTCTCTTTACATTAAAAAAAAATCTAAAATTCATTATAGATTCCCATGTAAATCAACCATCAGGGAGTAAATACGATAATAAAAAAAACATGCATCCTTTTTCTTTTCTTTTTTTTGTGATTGTGTTGTGAGCTTTTTCTCTAAAATCTACCTTGAAGTTTTTTATAAATTATTTTTTGATCCCATTAGTTTTTTCATTATTCATTTTAATCAAAGAATTTATTTTCTTTACAAACTAATCCTCGAGTTTGAAGGAGCAATTGGCTATATTTAGACAACAAAGTAAGTGATTATTTTTATGTCAAAAAATTCATATTCTCAAGAAAAGTCAAATAGTAATGATGTTTTTTTTATAAATAGACAGTAAAGTAAATGATTATTTTTTTATGTTAATAGGTTTATATTTTCAAGAAGAGTCAACTAGTGGTGATGTTTTTCTATAAACATGTCGGAAAAAGTAGATTAAGATGCATTTGATTTTTTTCAATTTAGTTGGTTTTTGTTTTTTATAGTGTTTTGGGGTTGACAATAGATTTATCAAGATTTTCATAATATTTTTGAGGTATTTTTATATAAAAATAAGTTGAAAATAAATTTTTAAGTATCAAACACTTAGACCCTAATTTTCCGATCACCTCAAAGGTGATTGAAAATTAAAGTTCAAGATGATGTGTCATCTACTCTTTTGGTTTTTTTTAAGAAAAAAGTATATTGTCCACATCCTTGCGTGCTAAAAAAAAAAAAATCAACCTAAACTTGTAGGCCTAAGTTTTCAAGCCCAAGGATACTTGGGCTTTTGGGTTGTGTCGTTGGGCAAGTGGGCCTAACTTCTCTTCTTTTTTTGTTGTTTTTTTAAATTTGATTTTAAAGGCAAACCAAGATTTTGCAAGTTCAGTTGAGTTAGTTAGACAACATGAAAAGACTTGTATTGACCCAAAATATCATCATGTTGGCATTTATAAGAAAATTAAAATGAAACCACAAATCGACTTGATCATGTTATGTCAATTCCTATATGATTTGATTTGAAACTTGGCCTATACAAGAATGTGTTGAGGGGCCTCTTAATTGACCAATCAGATCGGTCCAAGTTTAATAATAATGCTAAAGAGTTGCTCACATTAATACATAAATGATGTACTATTCTCATATTTTTTAATACATTCACATCAAAATTATCTCAATGTTATTTTTTAATCAAAACTTACTTTTATTTTCAAGTTAAGATGCTATCCAGAAATAAAATATTCTACCAAAAAAATACAAAAAAACAAGCATTTTAATAACATAAATAGGTTTTAATTATGTAAGTACCTTTTTTCATTTTTACTATAAAACAACCCAATTTTTTTTTAATGAATGATATAGAACAACAAAATAAATTTTTTTTTATAAAGATAACTCATGTTAATAAAAAAAACTTATACTAGCAAATTATCTTCTTTTAATAAAATTTAAATTATTACTTTTTTCATGTATAAAAAACATAGTCGTATATATAAAGAGCTCTTTGTGAAATAAAATTATTTGTCTAGATCTATATTAATATGTTAAATTTTCAATTTAATCTTTAGTTATAGTTAATATCTCTTTTTCAATAATTATTGGTGCATAGAAACCTAGATCAATTTTATTAAATATACAATTTAAATTTTAAAATTTCAATTAATATATTTTTTACTATTAGAAAACAGGTTAATAATGGTTGCCCTGTAATTCTGCATTAAAATTGTTTTTCTAAGACTCATGACAAAGTGCTAATTGCCTAATTAGGACAATTTTATCTGGGAGCGTGATGACTTTTTAAATATTTTTTTTAAAATATATTTATTTTAAAAAATAATAAATTATGATTTTAATAGATAAATATTTAAAAATTTTATAATGTATCACAAATTTATCGCCCGTAGATTCACTCATCATTACTAAATAATCAAAAGAATACATCCCACCTCTGCGGGCGCACTCAACTCCCTGGCTAGTACTTCTCCCCATACCTCCTCCACCAAGTCCTTTTATGGGACAAACCAAATCATTCACATTTAATTATCTGTCTACATGCAAAATACGCCCCGTTCCCAAAAAGAGCCTCATAACTAGCTCCCTGCCATTTTCAAGGGCAAACGGCATTAGAAGGCATTGTTTTTTTTTTTTTTTCAAAATATTTTTAAAAAAATTAATTTTTTAAAATTATTTTAATGTGCTGATATTAAAAATAATTTTTAAAATAAAAAAAATAATATTTTAATATATTTTTAAATAAAAATCATTTTAAAAAACAACCTAAACGACATCTCCAAATATCTTTGAAGAGTTTGTTTGAAATTATAGTAATAATGCTGTTAAAATTATTTTTTATTTAAAAATATATTAATATAATTTTTTTTAAAAAAAATTATTTTTAATATTAGTATATTAAAACAATTTAAAAATATTAAAAAATATATTATTTTAAACAAAATAAAAAAAAATTAAAATTTAAGAAAATATAATTTTCATCGTATTTTTAAATACATCTAACATTAAAAAAAGAATTTTACCAGATGAAGAAGGGGAAAGTAGAAATAGGAAATTAAATAACAGAATATGATAGTCTAGAAAGCTACTTGTATTTATGTTGATTTTTATTTTTTCTATAACGATGACGTATTTATAAGGATCTAAATTGATAATTAAAAGAGGAAAAAAAATTGATAATATACATTTATGTGTGCACGCACACACATGTATTTGCACGTGTTTTTGTGTGTAAACATAAAATAAGAAGAGAAATTATAATTAAGCTGCTTTATCTTTTAGTATAGTGATTTCACTTGTGGAATATGTGCATGTAGTTTAACGATATTTTTTAATGAGATTAGTAAATTAATTGAATTATTTGGAATATCCGTACAAACTACAAACGGCTCAAATTAACTGAATTAAAGAAGTTTCTGAAAAGTTTGGAAAATTTTGATTAAAAAATTAGTTTCATTCTATTACTTAAAAAAAAAAAATATCTGAATCAAATCTAGAAATCTATTATAAACTAGAGGCTACTTAATTAAAATTAGACTTATTAGATTTTAACAAATATAAAATCAAATCAAACCAATATTAAATTGTTCATTTTGGTTTTTATTTGGTTTAGTTAAAAGTTTTTTAAAAAGTTTGTTTTGGATTTGATTGAACGAAATAAATCATTTGAACTAATACCCAACCATAATTTTTATAAAATAAAAAAAATCAAGATTTTAAAATTAAATTTTCCTTTCATAAATATATCACTAACATTGTATAGAAAACATTTTTATCTAAGACAATAACATGTTTGAATACAATAATATTTTCTAAAAAACAAGGATACAATTATAATTAAATTGATTGCAAATATAACATCGGACAATTACATATGACTTCCCACTATATTTTCTTGGGGGCCTTTGCTCATTGTTCTTGTAATCTTTCAAATTTTTCAAACCTATTTATCCACTTTCTACCATGGAAGGAGGTATTCACTGCAACAAATGACACAAAGTCGTAAGAAAAAACAAATAGAGTTTATGTTGTTTTTGCATTTATTAGATGCGGGTGCGTGTTATATCACGGGCTGAAATAATTATGTTATTAAAAAAGATGATATTATGACAAGCAATTGTGTTATAAATAAGTAAAAAAAATGACTAGTGTATGGACTTGAGTAAAAATCACTGGTACAATTAATTAGATAATAAAAATATAGATAATGACAATAAATGGATTAACTAAAAAAAATCATGGCAACCTACAAAAATAGAACGGTTAAAGAAACAAAAATGATAACAATGCTAAGATTCCAACCAATCAAATGTTAAAGAATAAAACTAAAAAAAAAAATAGGTCAATTTGAGCGAGCATGTCAAATATGCAAGTGAAGTCATAAAACCGAATAAGCCAATAAAAACCAAGCAAAAAAAGCCAATGTCCAATTCCAAATAAACATAACGTAGTATGATATAATTTAAAAGAAGATTAATAAAGAAAAAGGACCAAAAAAGCAAACCAAGCAAGCCAACAAAATAAATCAAAAAACTAATTAAATCAAGAAAACTGGAAAAAAATAAACTGTGAAAATTAAAAAACCAATCGATTTGGTTTGGTTTTGATTTTATAAGCTCGAAATTGAAAAAACTAAAATGAACCTAAATAAAAAAAAATCAAGCCAAACAAAAAAAATCGAGTCAATCTGGGAAAAAACTAAGCCAAACCGGTTTGAATTGATTTTTGTTCTAAAATAACTCAACTGAATCAAAACCGATTAGTTTGAACCGAAACCGATTAGTTTGAACCGGTTCTGATTTGGTTTTGTTTTTTAAACCGGTTTGGTTACTTTTATCGATAAAAGTCGAACCGAACAAAAAATGATCACCCATAAACCAAACTTTATGCCCCGAATGTGCAGATAAGATAACTTATATGGAAGGAAAACCTGGAAACATCATGAAACCTAATTCTAAAATAACCTAATGCAGAAATAACATAAAAAATTTAAATTATTAAAAACACGACCTAAGCCATCTTATGGGTTCTCTTTTACTTGTTGATAATGGAGGTCAAAAGTTTACACAATTCTATATTTTTTGTATGGAGAATGAAGTTGCTAATCGACCCAAACCATTTTTCCATGAAGATTCATCTTTAACCTTAAATGACATTGTTGTTATTGGTTTTATGAATATGTTTAATTCATTTAATAAACTGGTTTGTTTGTTTCATTAGTGTAAATAAAAGCTTAACAATGTTAATTTCCCAAGCTTCAAGCTTCACTTGATTGGTAAAAGAGATGGTGACTGATTAGTACTTAAAAATATATTTTTATCAAGATTTTATATCATCATATTGCATTTAAAATATCATTAAATTCCCTAAATTAAGCATATTTTATAATAACAAGTCTGATAACATAAGATATCTTTAATTTATGATAAATACTCATTTTAAATGCAGGTATATCCTATAATTTAAAGAATTGATTGATGTGTTTAACTATTAAAAATAAAAAGAGAGTTAAGCTTAAAGAAGAGGTGTTGGTTCAATTTAAACTGAAATATCATTCAGTTATTGGATTATAACTAGAGCTATAACATATAGATTTAGATCTAATTTATATGGATGGAAAGTTAAGATATAGGCCTAAAACTTTTATAAAAAAATCCAAGATTCAAAAGGGTCATTTTCAAGTTGAAATTGTAGTAACAATAGAGAAGTCGAAATATGTTCTATAGTCCAGACACTTTTTAGTGTTCAGCCCCTATCTCGAGTTATAGAAATCCAAATGAGTTCATTTTTATTTTGTTAGAAAGCTGAGACCATTTCTCATAACTTTAATAGAGACTATTTGTTCAAATTCTAATGTTAGTAATGACTTTTTGTTCAGACAAAAGATAAGCATTGTCACTAAGTCAAGAGGTGGCTACCTATTCAATATCTAGTCATCAAATCAATAATTCTGAATTTTGCCTATAAAAAAAGGCATTTGCCATACATTTAGGCATCATGGTTTTTAGATCAAGATTATTTCCTTTCTTACTTTCTTTCTTTATAGTTTTAATGTTTTAGTTTTATTTCATGTTATAGTTTCATTAATATCTTATTTATACCTTTCATTTTCTTTACTATACGTATATAATCATTTTCTCATCTTGTTTATTTATGTTTCTCTTTTTCATAATGTTTAGTTAAGTTTAATATGTCAAGGAAAAAAGATTTCAATAATGGTGTTAGGATATGTATAATATAAACTCAATATGGACTTCAATACTTACATCCAAAAAAGTTTGCTATTAACATGTCTTATCATTTTTATCTTATTAATTCTTAATATCTTACTTGTTAAATGGTTAATCTAGATTTGTGTTGTATAACACTTGGTATAATAAATGTTTTATCCTTCATTGTCAACTATATGGTATAATTAACACCTATGCTGAGAAAGAAACTTGATTTGTTATTAACATAAGTTAGCATCATGAATTTCTGATAATATTTAAAAGTTTGGTGTTATTTTAATAAGATAATTAATATGATCATGTTAACAATTTATAATGAGTTACTAATGACAAATCATCCAATTGAAACCTCATTTGTATGTAGTTTCCAGTTGAGTAATAAAAAGAGTTTATATTATACTTATTTGAAATACC
>NW_011500517.1:64286-65638 GCF_000495115.2 Populus euphratica
TACTGTTGTTGTTATTGTTGTTTTATAATTGTTGTTTATAATTTTTACAATTAACCTCCCTGTGGTTCGACCCCGGTCTTGCCGGGTTATTTATTACTTCGACACTCCTGCACTTGGGAGAAGACATCAATCTTTTAGTCGTGTCAGTTACATTATGAATTCCTGATAATTTTAAAAGTATTGATGTTATTTAAATAAGATAACTAATATGATCATGTTAACAATTTATAATAAGCTATTAATAATAAATTATTTGATTGGAACCTTCTTTATGTGTGGTTTTCAATTGAATAATAAAAAGAATTTATATTATACTTATTTGAAATACTTTTAGTGGATCCTCTAATATTAACCTTTGTTTTTATCTTTATTTAATCCTCATATTGATCTTACATCTCAAAGTCCTTTTTAACTTATTATTATTATTATTATTATTATTATTATTATTTGTAATTTATATAGTTAATCTCCTTTTGGTTTGACCTCAGTCTTGTCAGGTTATTTATTACTTCGACACTTCTTTACTTGGGAGAGGATATCAATCTTTTGGTCGTGTTAACTATACTTCCATCTTTCTTTTTATTATTATATTAGAAGTCTATAATACATGATTCATAATTACTAGGATGCCATGATGATATGCAGATGTTATGGCAACCCAGACCACTTTATTACATTCACCTGCAATGTTGATTGGCCTAAAATCCATCAAGAAATTAAGAAAACAAGAAACTATTAACCTAAGGATAAGCCTCGCATCATAAGAAGAGTTTTTTGCTAAATAATTATTGATATGATGTCATTCATGAAATCTAGCAAGCCCTTTGGATGAATGATTGCTTATATTTCTATTTAATGTCTTATATATATTTGCTTTTTCTCTATATAAATGTTGGTGTTGTAGAGTTCTAGAAAAGAGGCTTACCCCACACTAATTTCTTGGTCTGGCTAGCTCCAAAGTTTAAATGTCATTTAACTAAAAATGTTGATTATATTGTTTCAACTGAAATATCTAATAAGAATCAAGATCACATTTGTTATGATAGAGTTTCAAGATTTATGATCATGACCCATGTAGTGGTGCCAATCCAAAGACTTAATGTATGGAGAAAAATAAATGTTTTTTACAAAAAAGGATGCTACTATGTTTGATGAAAACAATTTTGTTTATTATGAACACCATAAAAATTAGGACCCATCATAAAAGGTAACAATGTTATCTGATTAGTACTTAAAAGTATATTTTTATCAAGGTTTTATATCATCATTTTGCATTTGAAGTATTAATAACTCCTTAACTAAAACATGTTTTATAATAACATATCTAATAATATAAGATACCTTTAATTTGT
>NW_011500517.1:65896-66388 GCF_000495115.2 Populus euphratica
AGCCCAAGATTTAAAAAAGGCTATTTTCAAGTCCAAATTGTAGCAACAACAAAAAAGTCCTAAAAAAAATCCCCAAATCTTTTTTGTGGGGTCACATTAATACAGCCTAAGTTCGCTCCCTATGATTAGGACATGTATGATGGCATATTTGTTTTTTTTTCAGAAATTGCATTTATATGGTATATATATTATTTCTTTCTTAAAAAATGAATGTTGTTACCTAAAAGGTGACTGTGCTATCAGGATATTAGTTTAATGATGATAAAAAAATGAATCAAGACCGTATTTAGCAAAGGTTATTCTACTGATAGCATAACAATTTACTAATGATAAAAAAAGAAATTCACTTATTATGATGGGGAAATATACTATTGCACATAAAAAAATTCCCAAGACTAAAATTTATTTATATTAAAAAAATATACAAATGATAGCCAAAACAATATTTATATAGTATATGCATTAAACAATATTTATATAGTATATGCATTA
>NW_011500517.1:66512-70837 GCF_000495115.2 Populus euphratica
TTTCCAATTAACTAATAAGAGTTTATACTATACTTGTTTGACATACCATTAATGGATTCTCTAACCTTGATATTTGTTGTTATTATTGTTTAACCCTTACATTGATCTTCCATCTCAAAGTTCTCATCAATTTCTTCTTGTTTTACTATTACTACTACTACTACTATTAGTATTGTTGTTCTTATTACTATTATTGTTGTTTATAAATGTTATTTATAATTTATACAATAACCTCCTTGTGGTTTGATCCCGGTCTTACCGGATTATTTATTACTTCGACACTCTTGTACTTAGAAAAAAAATATCAATCTTTTGGTTGTGTTAGTATCTCAAATTATCATGTTGTCCCATACAATAAAGATCTTTTACTAAGTTACAATGCGCACATTAATGTTGAGATTTGTTGTCAATCCATGGTTATCAAGTATCTTTTTAAATATTTTAGCAAAGGAGTCAATCGATGTATGATGGTTGTGCAAAATGAGATGCATGCTTATCTTAATGTTGTTTTTAAGATAATGAATCCCTCCCAAGTATATTTGTTTTACGCTACGATGATCTTTCTAAAGCTTACAAATCTATACATCTTCTCGCTGCTTCAAAATAAATTAAACTATAAGTGTTTTTAGGCCGCCAAATATTTTTCTTTTGTATCTAGGCTAATTAAGTTCATTTAAAATTCTAATAATGTATATTTAAATAATTTTCCCCTTTTCATACAATATTCATCTTTTAATTATTGCAATTAGCTTTTCTTAACATTAGTCTAACATATTCTTACTTATTTTAGAGGTGAGGAACTTTGTATCAATCTATGGGGCAACATCGTTTGGAGCTTTGATGAGGCTTCTTTGACCACACATAATCCTCTAATTATTGTTGCTTTCGCCGAGTTCCGTATCACATAGTTTAAGGGTATTCTTGATTACTTATAAAAAGCTACCATAATAAAACATTTTTTTTTTGGCTTTTGATTTAGATTTTCATTACTTTTCTATATAAAACATACATTGATTGCTTTATACTTATCTTCTACATTCTTAGCAGGTTTTGTAAACCTAATTGGCATAGTAACTTCCATTTGGTATTTTAAACTAGACATACCAGAATTGTTGGAATACAAACATTATTAAACTTTCTTATTTTTTCATCTTTTACATTCATTCAGGTTTTATCCCATCATTAATTTTTTGAACAATGCTCATAAGCTTTTCCTTTATACAGCTACCGTTAAAAGCCTATCAAGCTATCTCAGCACCCTTTATCCTCAAGTGTTGTTCTATCATTGGAAGCTCAAATAAATGAGAATCGAAGAACAATAAGAGAGTTCTTTGTAGGACCTGTCTGGGTATAAAATATGTTTTATCTTTCTTATAAAACCTTTCTTATTAAAGGCAACATAAAATTGCTCCCCTAAGTTGTTTTATGTGAATCATATATTAATGGCATCAAGTTGCCATTATTTCTCATCTTTTAGACCTTCATATGCTCTATAATTAATTAGTTTATAATTAGATTATCAAAAATATTATATAATTAGATTATCAAAATTATTAAATGTTAACAAAAATTATCAAACGATGTGTCGTTTGCCACTACAAGTGACACATTATTCACCGATCAAAATCCATCTATCTTAAATGATTAAAAAGATAAGCTTTTTATTTTTAGGTGTAAAAAAAACCTATTTTCACTCATTTTTGACCAAAAATAACATAGGCACCTAGTAAAAACCATTTAAAATAGCATTTAATTGGTTAAAAAATAAAAAATTAATTGGAATGCAAAAACATTCCCAAATCTATTTTTTTTTGTTAAGATAAAGGGAAAACATATACCTAAATAGAACTTTCATCGAAAAAAAAACCCACTAACATATAAAAGACTAGTTTTGTCACTAAAAGGAGTTGTTTGCTAGCTTTCTCTTCGCTTCATCTTGTTTTAGTAATTCTATTTTTTTTTTCTTAAACTCAGGAACTAAAACGCGAGCATAATAAAGTTTTTGACCAAACTATTTAATTACCAAAATAAAATGACAAAAAAGGAAATTTGAAAAAATTTTAAGGAAAAACTAAGCAAAAAGAACATGACACTATTTTTTCTTTTAAAAGGGCTTTTATTTTTTTTTTCTTTGTATTAATTGAAACTTGAGATTCATAATTTATTTTTTATATGATTATATTTATCATTTTTGTTTTCAATGACACTATTTTGGTTCCTTTATTTTCAATTTTTTTCAAATAATAAATCATATTTTTTTTACATCAAACATTAACTCAATATTCAAACTTTTTTTTTTGAAGATAAATATAACCATATAAAAAATAGATTGAAATAAATTATAAATCTTAAATTCTAATTAATATAATATTAAAAAAAATAATGATAGAAGGAAAAAAAGAAAAAAGAAAACAAAAGATGATACAACAATTTTTTTATATAATAAAATAACTTTTTTTTAATTTTGATTTTGGTTATGTTATTTTTAACCTTTTATAAGCAATAAACTATATTTTTTTCTTCACAAATTTAAGTATTAATTTGATTGATAATCATTAAAAAAACAAATCATTAATTTTTTATTTTAATTAATAAATAATTAATTAATGAAATTAAAAAAATAAAATTTTATGTGTATACACTGGGGGAGTGTCGTTTTGCGCATACGTTATAGATTTTGTTAATTAATAAAGTTACCCTAGCAATTCACAGTGACGGGCGCGACCAGTTTGACGCTGCCAGATGAATAAAGCAAGAAAGTCAGAAATGGTCACATCGATGACCCACAAAAGAAGCTTTGTTTTTATCCAAATAAACGGTGGGTGATGAGGCTGTGAGCAACGCATGGTCACAGCTAGAAGGTGACACAATGGGTCCTGAGCCTCTGTCCAATTGCATTTTTGAATTGAAAGCTGGAAACCGGATTGGAGCAGTATTTAAGTTGAAAGGAAAAACAAATAGATTAAATTGGATTGCAGAGTGGCACAGTGACAGTGTACTGTGTGAAGAGACTGCATGGGCAGATGTTCCGCCCGCGTCAAATCTATCTAACACCCTTTGGACGGTAAAAATAAAAATAAGAAAGCTAACCCTTTGGGTTATTGATCAGCCTCGCCCTCTTAGATTCAACCGTCATTGGATCATAAAGTTTGATGATAATATCTTCTGGGCATTTTTTTCTGGCTACTGAGGAAACGTACGTATATACCAGTAATTATTTTGTTACTAGCTGAAAAGGGGTTTGGTAGTAGTGAATCTGGGTTTTTCTTTTTTTCTCAAGGGGGTGCTCTTATAAAGAAGAGAAAAATAAAGTTAGTAAAACGGGGTCTTGCTCATGTACACAGATCCCTATGGAATGCTAGGGTGCTCCCCGGCATTGCTTGCTAGAATTCATTCCTTTTGTTTAGTTTAAAGAGACCCATTTTGTTCTCCCTTGAGAGGGAAAGGGAAGGGTTTTTTTTTTTTTTTTGCTAGTGTGTGAGTGGATAGAGTGAAGAGCTGTGAGTCAGGTAAAAAAAAAGTTCTCGTGCAATGAGTTCTGGCTGCTAGACAACAAAAAACCAAGCTTCACATAGGAGGAGGCAAGAGATTTTGGTATGATTAGTTTATTTCTTTGCCAATGATTGAGTTGCCTTGCAACAAGTGAGAGACACTTCTAGGGAACCTCTGGAAGTAAGAAAAGGAAGAGAGAGAGAGGGAGAGGTAGAGTGAAAGAAATTGAAGATGAAATCTATGAGTATTAATAACAATGGAAGTAATAATAACTGGTTAGGCTTCTCTCTTTCGCCCCATATGAAAATGGAGGCTGCTTCTGAATCCCAACATCATCATCAGTACCATCATCAAACCCAAACCCAAACTCATGCTCCTGCTGCTGATTCTGTTTCTGCTGCCGTTCCAACAAGTTTCTATCTTTCTACTTCTCTCTTCAACAGTTCTGGAATCTGTTTTGGAGTTGGAGAAAATGGTGGCTTTCACTCTCCTTTGTCTGTTATGCCCCTCAAATCTGACGGCTCTCTTTGTATCATGGAAGCTCTCACTAGATCACAGCCTGAAGGTTTGCTTCCTTATTTCCTGCTTAGTTCCATATGTTTTGTCTTTTTTTTCCCTTTAGTTTGAAAAACTACTTTAAAGCATATTCTTATGTGTTTCAAGGAATGGTGTCGAGTCTATCACCAAAACTGGAGGACTTCCTAGGTGGTGCAACCATGGAAAGTCATCATTACAGTAGCCATGAAAGGGAAGCCATGGCCTTAAGTCTAGACAGCATATATTACCAGCAAAGCGCAGGGCCAGAAACTAAGGGACAACATTCTCTCAACCTT
>NW_011500517.1:78693-99213 GCF_000495115.2 Populus euphratica
ACAAAATAAGAACATAAATAAGATAAGAGTTAACAAAGCAAAGGAAAGGAAATGAAAGGCATAAATTTGATATTAATGAAAGCAAAGCATAAACATTACAAAAAATACAAAGAGAGAAAGCAAGAGCATGATTTTGATTTGGAAACCAAGATGCCTAAATGCATGGCAAATGCGTTATTATAGATTGTTATCTAATTAATCTTTTTAGAAAGTAAAAAATTCTTGTAAAATAAGGATTTTTAATTTAATTAAATCTTGCCTTGTAAGAATTTATAAATCACATTGAAAACAATTCTTTTTTTGAATATCATTGTTTGATAATACATTTCAAGCCTGACTTCAAATACATAGTTCTCTCTCATCTACATAAGCAACATATGGATGGAAATCTTGAGATGTTTAGTTTCCATCTCAACTAGAATCACAACAAAATTTCATATATAGCTTTAGATATGGCCCAAACAATATACAAAAAGGTTCAATATGATAGATTTCAACTTTTAACCTAAATATCTTGAATCAACCCAATCATTTTCTCTAGGATTTAGTTTTAGGCCTTATAAAAGGACTAGTTGGTACATTTAATTTATCATTTAGTGATATATGTTCATTCTTATCAAATTATAAAAGAGATTCATCACCTTAGGTAAATTAAATAAATATTACGTATATTCTCTAGTAATATTGATTATGAAATCCCTACATAGAGTGAAATGAGTTTTGAAAGAAAAAAAAGGTTTCAAATCTTATTCAAGTAATCAATAACCATGAAATTGGGAACAAACATTATTTGATAGAGTTGATATGAAATTGGGAACAAATATTATTTGATAAAGTTGATATACTCCATGCTCGAATATTTAGATCAAAATATTTTTTTATGAAGGGATAATAGTTATATAAAGAAACTAATCACTAAAATATTAAATCAAACAACATATAATTTTCTAATATTTAGAGGATCATTCGATGTAGCTAGATTCTACACTTGATCTACAAATATAAATAAATCAATTTATTGAATTGATAATATATTAAATTATCTAATTTATTTAACCATGTTTTAATTAGGATTCTTGTTTATATTTTTTTTTTAGATTAACGTGGGTGTCCGGGCCAGCTTGCGCGCACCACGACTAATCCCACGGGCCCTGAAGTTAACGACCATGTAAGCCTCCAGTGGCCATCATATGAGCAACCAAGGACTCGAACCTGAGACCACAGAGGGAGCAAACCCCTTGATCCCAAGTCTTTACCACTTGGCCACCACCTAGATGGTTAAGAGAAGGTTTTTTTGTTCTCCCTTGAGAGGGCAAGAGAAGGGTTTTTTTTTTTTTTTTGCTAGTGTGTGAGTGGATAGAGTGAAGAGCTGTGAGTCAGGTAAAAAAAAAGTTCTCGTGCAATGAGTTCTGGCTGCTAGACAACAAAAAACCAAGCTTCACATAGGAGGAGGCAAGAGATTTTGGTATGATTAGTTTATTTCTTTGCCAATGATTGAGTTGCCTTGCAACAAGTGAGAGACACTTCTAGGGAACCTCTGGAAGTAAGAAAAGGAAGAGAGAGAGAGAGAGAGGTAGAGTGAAAGAAATTGAAGATGAAATCTATGAGTATTAATAACAATGGAAGTAATAATAACTGGTTAGGCTTCTCTCTTTCGCCCCATATGAAAATGGAGGCTGCTTCTGAATCCCAACATCATCATCAGTACCATCATCAAACCCAAACCCAAACTCATGCTCCTGCTCCTGCTGCTGATTCTGTTTCTGCTGCCGTTCCAACAAGTTTCTATCTTTCTACTTCTCTCTTCAACAGTTCTGGAATCTGTTTTGGAGTTGGAGAAAATGGTGGCTTTCACTCTCCTTTGTCTGTTATGCCCCTCAAATCTGACGGCTCTCTTTGTATCATGGAAGCTCTCACTAGATCACAGCCTGAAGGTTTGCTTCCTTATTTCCTGCTTAGTTCCATATGTTTTGTCTTTTTTTTCCCTTTAGTTTGAAAAACTGCTTTAAAGCATATTCTTATGTGTTTCAAGGAATGGTGTCGAGTCTATCACCAAAACTGGAGGACTTCCTAGGTGGTGCAACCATGGAAAGTCATCATTACAGTAGCCATGAAAGGGAAGCCATGGCCTTAAGTCTAGACAGCATATATTACCAGCAAAGCTCAGAGCCAGAAACTAATGGACAACATTCTCTCAACCTTCATGAACCATATAGGCAGCAAGACCAACAGTTTTCAGTTCAAACCCACCCATATTATTCTGGAATAGCATGCCAAGGATTGTATCAGGCCCCACTGGAGGGAGAAACCAAGGGTACTCAGCTTGCAGATTGTAATTCACCTATTCCTCTAATGGGAGACGATGAGCTGCCTCGCTTGAAACACTGGGTTGCTAGACACTATTCCTCGCCAAATGCACTGGAGCAGCAGATTAATAGTGGCATGGTTAATGATAGTGGGGCTTCTTGTTCTGCTAGTGCTGTAGGTTGTGGGGATTTACAGTCTCTCAGCTTGTCTATGAGCCCTGGTTCGCAGTCAAGCTGCATTACAGCTCCAAGGCAGATCTCACCTGCTGGCACTGAGTGTGTGGCCATAGAAACAAAGAAGCGAGGCCCTGTAAAAGGGGGTCAAAAACAGCCTGTTCATAGGAAGTCTATTGACACATTTGGCCAAAGAACATCACAGTATAGAGGCGTTACAAGGTTAGTCGGAACTGCTACTTTTAACACGACTTTTTTGTTTTTGGTTTTTTTTTTTTAATAATGAATTGTTGGAATAGTTTTGCTCTTGCGTATTTTCGTTTGGATGTTTCCATTCACCCGTACATTTCTTGTTCAGTTATCACTGCTACTTTGAATTATTTCTTGTACTATATATTCTATTCTATTTTGGTTTGTGCTTTCCTTAAACTTTTTTCTCCTTTATGTGTCCCTGTAACCATTTTTAAATAACCTCCGCCAGACACAGATGGACTGGTAGATATGAAGCCCATCTCTGGGACAATAGTTGTAAGAAGGAAGGCCAGACCAGGAAAGGAAGGCAAGGTTGGTTAAGCAAAGCTACTACTGTTTTCATTTTCTGTTTGGAGGTGTTGGTTTTTTTTTTTTTGTTTACTGTGATTCTTGGTCCCTTTGTCTTTATGACCTGACTTGTGCAATTTAATTCTTATTTGGCTCCACGTACTTCTTGGAATGATGCAATTCAGTTTATCTGGGTAAGCCTTCTCTTAAACGCTAATGATGATTATGCTAGAAAGCCTTGCTGTTCATTTTTAACATTGTTTCCATTTCATTGATGGCATATAGGGGGTTATGATATGGAAGAGAAAGCTGCAAGGGCTTATGATCTTGCTGCCCTTAAGTACTGGGGACCTTCAACTCATATAAATTTTCCGGTAATATTTAATCCTTTTTGTTTGAGACCTTGTCAATTGGATTGCTTTATAGCCACCAGGATCATGCTTTTACCTTTTCTTTTCCAGTTAGAAAATTACCAGGAAGAACTTGAAGAAATGAAAAACATGGGCCGCCAGGAATATGTTGCACATCTACGGAGGTAAGGCAATGGCTTGCCCTTGAAATGGTTCCTGCGTTCCTATTTACGAGGGTGCTAACATTTCTTCTTTGCTTCACAGAAAAAGTAGTGGGTTTTCTAGGGGGGCCTCAATCTACAGAGGAGTAACAAGGTTTTTATTCTTCTTAACTTGTAACTACCAGCCAATTTTATTGAAAAAAGTTCAATCCAATTGATATTCTAGTTCTTGTCCTGTTCCCAAATTTTCCATCTTATGTAGGCATCACCAGCATGGAAGATGGCAAGCAAGGATAGGCAGGGTTGCAGGAAACAAGGACCTTTATCTTGGGACGTTCAGTAAGTTCTTGCTTAAGTTTAAATGCTTTCTCGCTTTGTGTGCCATTTTCTCTTCATCCACTCATTTCAAGTTCAAATTTTGTTGGGCTCTTTCTGGGCATAAAGAGCTTTTAAGGACTCATTTTATGACATCTTTGCCCCGATGTCCACTAAAGACTAGAGATGCTTTTACAAGGCTGATGGTGTATGCTTTCTTTGAGACTATGTGATACATTACTGATTTCGGTACTACTAGAACTTTTATAAGGCTGTTTTGCCAGTTAAGATGCTAAAGAGGAATAGAAGTATTTCCAGACTACAATGCTTGATTAAAGGCAATTTTTTTTGAAGTGGCTGTAGTGTTTTATAATTTATACTAAGCTGTGGATATTGTAATTTGCTCAAGTGTTTAATGAAAACAAATTTCAGGCACCCAAGAGGAAGCTGCTGAAGCTTATGATATTGCTGCGATCAAATTTCGGGGGGTTAATGCTGTGACAAACTTTAACATAACAAGATATGATGTTGATAGGATCATGGCCAGCAACACGCTTCTAGCTGGAGAACTAGCCAGGCGAACCCGAGACACAGAATCTAGCATTGAGGCCATTGACTATAACACATCAACACAGAACAATTGTGTTTTATACCAATCTCCGCAGGAACAGCCAAATGCTAGTGGAGAATCTCTTGATCAGAAGTCAATGAGTGCTGGGAATTATCGAAGCACCTCTTTCTCAGTGGCAGTGCAAGATCTTATGGGTATGGATCATTCAGTGAACTCTAGCCAGCTAGAGGTAGATGAATCAGCCAAGCTAGGAACTCATCTCTCGAACCCCTCATCTTTGGTGACCAGTTTGAGCAGCAGCTCTAGAGAAGCTAGCCCTGACAAGACTGGAACCCCTGTGCTCTTTGCTAAACCTCCACGGGCATCAAAGTTCATAGGCCCTACAACCAGCGTTACCCCTTGGATCCAAGCAGCAGCAGCCCAATTGAGGCCAGCAGGAATCTCCATGGCTCACTTGCCAGTTTTTGCTGCATGGAATGATACCTAAAGCCTTCCTTTTGCGGTTCCCATGTGGAGTTTTTGCATGAACCAAGGAAAAGGAAGAGTTACTGTTTAAGGAGGGGTGTAGGCAGGAATTTTCAAGATGTTTTTTCTTTTTAGGAGTGTTAGTGGAGGAAACTGGGGATTAATGAAAGACAAGGGTGGGGGCCAGTAATTTGTATGTAACCCTTGTGGAAGAAACTTTGTCAAATTGACCTTTTGGGCTCGATATTGGAATGAACATTTTGCAAAATGGAGAGAAGGGATAGAGAAGTAGTAGTCTCATGATTAAATTCTGTGCTGTGGAAATGATGTCGTCAATGTAGTAGTAAGTGGCTGGCCCTTCATATATTATTGAATCTACTTTTTAGGTTCTGCTAAGTACGAACCCAGCTCGATGTTAATGCTAAAGGGTCTCACTTTGACCACAAAATCTCTTCGACCTTGTTCCTCAATCCGCGCCACACCACCATCACAATTCCAACCTTTCGTACCTGAGCTTTCCTCAAAGGGAACAGACATTCCCGCTTCTCCAATAGGAACAGGTGGAGGGAGAGATTCCGAGGGAGGAAAAGGACTTTAGCTTCTGTTTGTTTTAGGGTTTTATTTGTCATAATTGGTTAGCACTTTGTCAATCTTTTTTTTTTCTTTTTTAAAGTCGCCATGGTTAAAAATATCTTTTGACTTTTCTAATCCCTCTTTGATGTGAACCAAAAGATAAATTGCGCACCTAAAAGCGACTCCATGTCCTTGTGCGGACGCTAGAAAATTACAGCGGCATTGTAGAGGAAGGTCTCTGAGGTATACGTGATATAATTATATTATTTGAAAGTTTTATTTATATTTAATTAAAATTTTAATTATATTTTATATATAAAATATTTTGATATTTTTTGTATTATGATTTGAAGTCATTTTTAGATAAAAAATATAAAAGAAAGTAAATTGAATGTAATTAGTAAATTTGATATTTAATCGATATGTACATAGCGTAAGCTCTAGAGGTAAAAATAAAGTGATTCTAGTGGCATTAGAAACTAATATTCATGTCTTTCTGGACATCTAAGGCAAGAAAATAAAATAAAAAAGAGCATGTAAATCACAGCCTTCAAAATCAAATTTAACAATTTGCTAGTGTTGATTTTTGGCCATTTTGACTTGAATATCTAGAGTTACAGAAGTCTAGTTGATGCAAACTCAATTTTATTGGATTCCTGACTCAAATTCCTATAAACGCTCTACATTTCAGTAAAGAAAAATGTCATACAAGAGAGATATGATTTTTTAAAGTTGATAATTGAATTCTGCCAATAAACAAGTTTCGTGAAGAAATAAGTTCAAATTATGTTTTGAAGCACCTAAACTGATATTCAAGTTTTTATTTCAACAATTTAGCTCCTCTAAGTGAAATCTTGAAGGTTTCATGCAATGCTATTTCTCTCTTTTTGTTTTTTTTAAATAGTTATTGAAGTATTTAAATGTAAACAGTCTACTTAATGGAGGATTATTTTGTAAAATAGAGACTAGAGTTTTCTACGATATAAAAAGAAGGGGAGAAGGGAAGGGGGCAGCCAGCCAAGAGGAGAAAAACACCCCCTCTTTTAAGAAACTCGACATCATGCATTCCTTCTTCTTTTTGATTAGTTGTTCAATAAACATGCAAGGCTAAACTTGTTTTCTTGGTTATAAGGACACATAAACCTTCAGATTTCAAGAACTGTGAAATTTATTTTACTTTTTCTTTTTAGTTTATATGATGAATATGTTTGTTCTCTTATACTTATTTTTCCTATGATTCTTTATTTTAATTGCTAGAACGGATTCTAAGTTATTATTGTAGATAATCTATTGCTAAATTTGATATCAAAATTGGAGTTGTGGTATATGAATTTGTGAAGCAACTGAGTTTAATAATTGTGACAAATCTACGTTATTAATCTTAGAGAGAATATTCAATCAAATCAAACATAGACTACAGACAATTATGTTTTCTTGATTAATTAACTTATCTAGTTTTTAAAGCTGTCATTTAATTAAATTATTAATGCGGACATTGTGATTGTTTGATAATTAAGGTTAGTTATATATATGGCGGATCAGTTAACTGATTAATGTTATAAAGAGATAAATATTCAGAATATAAATTGATGTTTTGTTTTCATGATTAGTTTTGATTTATGTGGGTGAATATGTGTTTGGGATCAAGATTTGTTCTTTTAATAATTTTTTGATTTTATTAAATTTTGTTTGATAGTTTTCTATTTTCTTTTGTTTTACCCTTTTATATTACATATTATTTAGTATAAAAATCTGACTTAAATTTTTTTTATAATATTGATCTTTTGCATACTATCATGTGTATTGTATTTAAAGTTAAGATAATTAATTTGTTTGATAGTTTTCTATTTTCTTTTGTTTTACCCTTTGATATTACATATTATTTAGTATAAAAATCTGACTTAATTTTTTTTTTATAATATTGATCTTTTACATACTATCATGTGTATTGTATTTAAAGTTAAGATAATTAATTTGTTAACAACATGTGAGGCTGCGCCTGATAGCAATATGTGACCAGGAAAGGAGGGATTATAAGTGATATACGGCCACAGCCAGAAATTGACGCCTGAAGAGATGGAGATTATAAGCCATGTTAATCCAAACCAAAAGGCATTATCGTAGAAAACGATAAAGCATTCCGACTTGTAATCACTTTTGCTGATTCTTGCTGGCTTCAATCAAATTTTCACTTTGTTCAGTTTCTTGTCGACGAAGAAAAAGATGACCACGGAACTGCAGTTGTGTATATGTATATATAGCTCCTCCTAGGTGATTCCATAGATTGAAAAAAATGAGCAGGAAACATATATACTCATGGCGTTTATCTTTCCTTCTTCGAGCAAATTGGGCAGGACACATCTGAGATCTAACTGTTTGCTGTCAAATTAAATGCCCTACAAATTAATCTTATCACCGAAAACATGCATTCAATTCATTGCAAGATAAAAAGGCCAAGATTGAGAAGAAAACGAGTTTGATTAGACACTGGAAGAGGCAAGGCATATGCGTATAGAGAAACGAACGTACGAGCTGTAACATGGCAAAGAAAAGACGCATAACTGAGCGCTTGATGGTCAAAAAGGTGGCGATTCATGAAGAAAAAGGTTGCAGATACTTCTCATTTTTAACGAAAAAAGGCAAAAACATTGATCTGAATTTCAAACCCTCTTTGGATTTAGTCAACAACTATGATTTCATGCTTGGTGTTGACGGGTTGGATTGGGCAAGACAAAGTTCGTGCAAGACAGCATCGGAAAAGCAATTTGTTTAATCAATCTTATTTTAAATCATTCAATTACGAAAAAGCAGTGAATGTCAAAAATACGACCATATGGTCTCTCTTTCCACTCTTATTTAAGGATAGAAAATTTCATAATAATATTAAGCCCTGTATATACGTACCTTGAAATATGATTCTACAATGGTGCAAAAATAATAAATTAAGATTAAGTAGCTTGAGATACATATACCATATAACAGTTTCAACTAATAATTTTTTTTGGTTTTTTAGTTTTTTAACATGGTATTATAATTTTATTTATTAAATTATTATGAGTTCTAATCTTATTATTTTTATTTTATTTAATAAAAATTAATTATAAAATAATATAAATTTATATAAATTTCAAACTAAATTTTTTTTTTTTTAAGATGGATTTTGAACCCTCCAGCTCATCGCTTAAATTCAATTACAAAAAATTAAAGAAGCATAGGAGTACGATGAACCGGATGTTCTTCCTTTCATTCAACTCTTATTCAAGGATAGAGAATCTCACCTGAAAATTCAACGCCAAATTAAGCAAGAAAAAAGAAAAGAAATAGCCAATAATAGTGAGTGGTTGTCGTCTGCTATGTATAGTACAGCCACCATAGCTTGAGACTATTGGAGGGGTTCTGGGAAGGAGGTAAATATGTTTGAGCTGTGGTTCAAATATCAAGTGCTCTTCCCATTTGTTGATTAAATTAAACCACTCAATGGATCAAAAACTTTCCAGCCCAAGGGAAGTGCTTCCATGCCGACGCTGCAAGAAAACAAATAAAAACGCAGTGAAGTGAATTATTGAGGCATATGGAGGCCACTACTCCAAAACTGTATTGTGTACATGGAGAAAATGTCAGCACGGCCCTTGATATTTAAATGGTCCCAACGCAAAAGTGTTTTAATTAGGTCCCCCATTGTCATCACGTTATGGCTCACTGGAAGGCAGAGAATTCCAACGCACGCATGCAGGTGTGTGTGTTCTTGTCCAACGTTAATTCATGTATGTTTGAATAAGGGGAGTCTGTTTCTTCTGGGGAAACCTGTAGCTGCTAGCTCTTGGCTTTTGCTCTAACCTTACCTGGCTAATTTCGCCATGGACCACTACTCGATCTCATCATTTAGCTCAGTGATCAGAGCTTGACAAGAGAAACTGACCTGATCAGACCTAACATATATGTACAATCGCAAAAGATGATTAATACATGAAAGGGAAGATCCCTTGAGAAAACAGAAACAGGTCACGTACGGGGTTGTGATGATCCGTGACCACGGCTGTATTTGTTCTGTTTAGCTTTAACTGGTGTAGCTGTGCGCGCACATGCAATTATAGGCGTAAAAAAAAACCAATCAACTAAGAAAATTAAAAAAAAATAAACTAAGATCACAAACCGATTAAATTGATTTTTATATCCATAAATTTTAACAGGTTAAGATTAGTTTTGATTTTATAACTACAACTAATAAACCAAACTAAATTAACTAAACAATTCTAAAAAGCCACTGTCTATACAAAAAAGATATAAATAGTTAATTAACCTAATCCTAACACAACCCCTCCTCTCTCCTTTCCTTACAAAAAGTTGCTATTTATGCAAACTGCAAACCACCTTTCCAACCTTTCCATCTCAAAACTTATTCTTTCTTTTCCTTTAAAATTTTGAACTGCTCTGCATTTTATATATGTGTTTTGTATTATCTTTTTTCTTTACTTCTAGCCGAACACAAACTCACATCTTCATCTCCCTAACTTCTCTTCTCTCTTTACTTTTCTATGCAAGCCATTATGATTATCCTCCATTCTTGCAGATCTACAATAGGTAAGGCTTCTCTTCTATCTTTACTTCTATGTAAGCCATCACGATCCTCCTCTATTTTTATAGATCTACAAATCCAGATCTACAGCAGGCAAGATAGAGTTTAGAGTGGCTTTTTAAATTTTGATTATTCGCTCCTGAATAATATTTTAAACTTTTGTAAGGCTATTTGATTTGAATTTTTTTTTTTGTTTGCATGCTTTCATAGATATTTGGAATTGTATATCTGTGTATGTTCTCCTAGGTTACAAAATATTTTTGTTATAAATATATCATAGGTTACATGATTTGCTGTAATGTGAAAACATGGTTATCGGGCAACAATGTTAGCTTCATAATAAGTTTAATTTTGTTGTTGATTTTGTTATTTTCATGATTTATTGAATTTTTATGTTTCTCGGTTATATGATGGGATTAGGTTTTGCTGGTTTTTTGCCAAAAAAATCAAATTTAACTGAACTAAACCTGTTCAATTTGAACTAGATTTTGGTCTGGTTTGATTAATATTTCACAAAACTAATATAACTTGGTTTGGTTGGTTTTTTAAGTCTAAATCGAATCAAACCAAACCGTGAACACCTCTAGTTGCAATAACATTTCAGAGTTTATTTTTATTTAATTATATAATAATAAAAATATACATTCACATTAAAAACAATCAATGTAATTTTTTTTTATTTTTCATCAAATTTGTCTTTCTAATTCATTTATTTTGTTTTTATATAAATATATATATATATCAAGATGCCTTATTTTTTTAGAAGCATAGTTTAAAAAAAAAACTTATTGTGATTTTAAAAGAAGATTTTAATTAAAAACATTGAAAATCATGTGTGGATGGATACTTTGTATTCAATTGAGGAAAAACAATTAATCTAAGAAAATTATATGAAGAATTTATAAAAAGAAAACAACAAAATAGAAATTTTATTTTCATTGAATATTTATGATCATATTTTAAATTGTTTTTACATAGTAGGTTCATATATAATAATTAACAAAATTATTGCTTATATTACAAAAAAAGCTATAATTTTATTTGAAACTATGCCAAAATTGAATGATATTTTAGAAATAACTTTAATTAATATTTTTATAGTAAATTTTATTCAAAATCTAATGATTTATTTTATAGTAAATTTTATTCAAAATCTAACGATTTAAAAAAAAAAAACTAAAAAGCAATATAAAAAATGGTTGCCCATGGGCATGGAAAAGTGGGCCATTGTATTTAGCCCAACACTATAAGAAGCCATGATGCGTATGGAAACTAAGTCCGTGTGCCTGACTTTCATCTTTTCTGTTTAAATAGGTGAACAAAACTTCATTTATCATATATTTTTAAGATTAAATAAATGATGTGTTGTTGACTATCTAAGATTTCCTTATTAGAGTTGACCAGCAAGTTAGGGTTTAAGTTCTTAGAATCCATAAATCTATTTTTATTTTTTTTATTTTTACCTTAAAACATCTATTAAAACATTTTAAAACCTTATTAAACCAACTTCAATTTCAAAACACCATTTAAACAATCAAAATTCTCAAAATTAAATAGAATAAAAAACTTTCCCTAGCCTCTATATATTTTTTTTGCAAGACAAAGTTTAAAGATGTCTTAACAATGTATTTCTTAGCAAAATGCACTTATTGTCATCAAAATTATTTTTTTTATGGTTGAAATGTGACCAACTAACCTTTTTTTTCTTAGGTTTTCAAGCAATTGTTTTCCTTTTCTAGCAATTAGGCAATTTTTCTTAGGTTTTCAAGCAATTGTTTTTCTTTTCTGGCAATTAGGCAACTTACACACACACACACACACACACAGGTGTGTGTGCATGTAGAGAGAGAGATTCATACATATATTACACACACACACACACACACACGTGTGCGTGCATGTAGAGAGAGAGATTCGTACATATACTTTTTGGACAAAAACAAAATTTTTTATGTGAAAATAAAAGGACTCATTTATTTTTATTTGGTTTCTAATTTAGTCCTTTTTCATTAATTATTTTTATACCAGGCATTTCAATTTTATTTCATTAAATAGGACTCAAATTAAATTTTAAAAATTTATCACACGCTTTAAATGTGCAAGAATGTATATAGAAAAGAAAATCTCAATACATAAAATATCATTAAATGTAACACGCTAGGATGAAATTGATAAAATATAAATTTTAAAGAAAAAATTAAAAATTAAAAAAAAAACTGTTTATGTAACTATACCATCCACAATAAGGTTAACAAGTAAGGTTAGGCAAGTAAACTTTAATGAACATAATGAATGATATTATTTTTGTTTCTTGCAAATAAGTTTTTTTAAAATCCTTTTATTTTGTCTTTTTACTATTAAAATAGATATGTGTATGAAGACAATGATTTGAATTCTAAAAAAATAAAATTATTACACAAATTATTATTTTCTTATTCTTGGTTTTTTATATGAATAAAAATGTTTTTTTTCTATAGCATCACACTTTTTGAATAAAAAACATCAAAATTAAAATACAAATTTGTTAAAAAATACAATAATTTGAATTAAGCAGGATAACTATATCTCTTCAATCTAAAATCCATTTTCTTATTAATTTATTCCTTAATTATTTTAATGAAAACATCTTTTTTTATATATCATAAGCATCATTTTTAAATAAAAACTTATAATAATCTAGAAAGAAAGTTTTAATAAAAATAGTAATATAATGCCTCAATATTTTGTATGTGAATGAAAAAAATAAAGAATTAATTAATATGATAAAATCATGCTAAACAATCTAATAAAAATAAAAGAAAAATATATTTTATTTCATGTCTTTTGGCTAGATTTTGGCGTCAATTTTTCCTGCCCTACCCCTTTTTTTTAAAAAAAAACAAAGCAAAAGAAAAAAGATTAAGAAACATACCATTCCTTTCATATACATGTGAACTCCATTTTTATATATATAAAAAAAGAGGTGCTCTAACCCTCTAAAATAGCTGCAAAACTAGTGTAAAGAGGCAAACCCAAATATGATTGACCAAAGTGTACAACCATGGTGAATGGTTGAAGTCAATCTAAGAAAATCTATGGCCATGATCATTCCACCAAGAGTTTCATCCTTGCCTATAAATAGAAAGGAAATGCAATAAATGAGAGGAGATAAGATAAAAAAAAATGTTAAATTTGAGACAAAGATAATAAAATTAGAGTTTGAGTTGAGAGAAGCAAGAGTACTTTGAGCTATAAAATATAAAGGAGAAGGAAGAAAAAGAAAAAGAACTTAGGAGAGAGATAAGGAAAAAAGAGTTTTTAGACTAAGAATTGATTTAGTTTGAACTACAAAGTTGTAGAGAGGGATAAGAAGAAGAACAACAAAAGAGGGAAAAAGAGGGAAAAATAAGCTAAAACGAAGATAAACAAAGACAACCCATAAATAAATAAAAAAACAATTAAGAGAAAGATAAAAACGACTATACACTGCTAGCATCATTGTTGTCTCCACCACAAGTAGCAACCGGAACAACCCTTTTTTTTTTTTTTTATAGAAGCAGAGGTAGCTAAGCCTTTTATTTTCTTCTTTTTCTTCTTGAATGTCTTGCATACAAGTTTACTATTCACATTTTAAAAAATAAACGTGTTTACTATTCACATAAGTGTGTGAAATAAATTCATTTATGGAAATCTACAACTTTTCTCTTATGCTTTCTATTAATTTTATAAACTTGTGCTGCCATCTTTTTAATTATGCATGTGTGTAATTTTTTTATTTTATCTTATTTTTATTTTTACTAGCTTTGCAATAATGTTATTATCATTTTGTAAAATTATGTTATTGCCTTTTTAAATATGTATTTGTGTGTAAATACTTGTTTTTCAAACAAAAATAAAAATTGCATTGACAAGTTTTCATCAAATTACATTATGTTTTAATCAAAACTGTGCTTTTAAATAGTTAGATCAATATGTCTCCTAGTTCTTAGAGACTAATGTGGGCCTAGTATGATGTTTTGACTTTAAAACACGTTAAATAATGCATCGATGAGATTTTATCAAAGTTAACGACATGCTTTGCTTAAACTTGGATTTTAACAAGTAGGTTAACAAGTATCCTAGTCTTAGGGACATACTTAGGCTTAACATGGTATTTTTAACTAAAAAATAAAAAAAATAAGAAAATATAGTTGAGTTTAGAGATTTATTCAAGGTCTAACGCTAATTCGATGAATATCAATCAATAATAAATAACTTAAGAATAAACTTATAAATAATTTAGACAATAGATTGCATATGTAAATTAAACTTGGGAGAAAATATATAGCTAAGGGTGATTTCTATCTTCTCTTAGCCATAATTGTAACAACCCTCACATTTATATGGCTAACATGTGAAGTACCAAAAAGGGGCACGCGCGCGCGCATATATATATATATATATATATATATATATATATATATATATATATATATATATATATATATATATATATATATATATATATATCAACCAATCAAATTATAACATTTCATAAAATATAGAATAATTAAAAAGTACATCTTTTAATAGCACTAGAATTGAATAATGATAATAACTTAGAAAATTAAAATGATAATAATGTGCAATTTACAAACTTCTTATTCTTAACTTCATGTCAACTAAAACATATATTCATAATCTAACTTTCAAATAAAAACATAGTTCAATAATTATAACACCTTATTACAAATCTTCGAGAAAAAAACACATGAGAACGAAAACCTAAAATACTAAAGCAGATAATCCTCTAGTCATGGTAGGTATGAGAGGGTCCTGGAAAAAAAAAACATATATAAAGATAATCAATTAAAATAAAAAACATATATAGAATTGACTATTAAATCAATTACTAAGTTTCATCAAAAGTATTAGCATCCAAGTACAATGTAATCATGAAGATTTTAAATTCTTACATTGAATTGTCAATCTTTTTCTAACATCTTAAACTCTCACTAATGTGAAGATTGAAATTTCATTAGTGAAGATTGAAATTTCATTTTCCTCCATACCAGCTATATATCTACTTATTTACCCCTTCAATCCTGGTGCTCAATTACCAAACCCTTTCGCCTGTTCTTATTGCCGGCTGCTATACCTTTCCCCTCATTCTTGTGGCTATCTATTTCATGTTTGCCCCTATTCTTATGGCTAGCTAAAATATGTTCCCCCCACTCGTGTGGTCGACTATTATTTATTTTCCCCAACTCCTATGACCGACTATACACATCTTTGCTCCTACTTATATGGTCGACAATTCATCATCTACCTTTACTTATGTGGTCAGCTCTCATAACAATAAAATTAAGATATAAAGTTAATCTTTGAATTTTTTTTTATCCAACTTGATAACAATGATGCAAAATATATAATTTCATCATATAATGCTATGACATGAAACTTTCATGTCAACATTAATCTAATTCCTTAAACATTTAGATATTCCCTTTTCATTTATTATCATTTGGTAATAATCAATAAGAATTCAAAATATAACAAAATTTTAAAAGGAAAAGAATGAGATGGTAGAGATTTATCTGTTCCTTTTAGTTGTCTTGTATGCCTCTCTTGTTTCATATAAGGCCATCATTAAATATCATTTTTTATTTTCAAGGATTTGCATCCCATCATTCTTTATATTCACATTAATTGATTTTTAACGTTTCTCATTAACTTACAAACATCATCATACAAATGTATATAAAATTTTCATATCTACAACAAACCATTATTTCACATTCACATAGCTTTCCATTTACCTGAAATGCTTAGACTTTTCCAAGCTAATACCTTAATTCAAGCTTACCTCATCTTAAATACTATATATAAGACTACATTCTTATTATTTATATTTTTATGGCAGCCCAAGTCAACCCCTTCATACTTTAGTAGCCTTGCTTTTTGTTTTTTGGATATATTTTTGATCCCCAAACAACTTTGCACCTACGGCTATCACTCCAGCCCTTTTTTTTTTTTAAAAAAAAAAAAAAAATTTTTTTGGAAGGTTAATTAGTCCCCTAAACACTGACTTTCAAGGCTGTTATAATAGCTCCAAAGCCTCTAATAAACTCCTTTTCATTTTAAATTATGAGGTTGTTTTCCCTACCCTTATTCCATCCTTTCGTGGCATTCAATCCATCATAGTTTACATGTTAAACCTCATTAATAACAACCTCTACACCCCTTCAAATATTGTAATACGAATCAGCCTCTAAATTACTTTAATACATCCATCTGTCTTACATAATTGCTAGAGTTCTTTCATTTTGTTCAATGGTGAATTAACAACTCATTGTAAACCATAGGTCTCACCTCTCCCATGGTGGCTGAAACCACCATTTCTCCCCCGTTAAGCTTTCTTCTTCCTCTTACATCACCAATACCCATAAGTTTAGTCATAAACATGTCTATTCTTGCATTCTTTAAGTAAACATGGTGATCATTTATTTTTAATACAAGAATCTTTTAAGAATTCAAGAAACCCTTTCTTTTCACACTTTCTCATGATGTGTTAACATCCCTAATTACACACAAGAACTAACATGAACCCGTCCCCATAATTTTCTTCCCTTGGCCAAACCGAGGGATCTTTGTTTTTCTTTGATTTTCTTTAATTTTCCTGTTTCTTTCACCGTTTTACACATTCCAAACTCAATTATTTATTAAATTCCAAAGGACTAATGATTTTCCCAATTCTTGCATGAACTCTAGAATTCAAGATTTTGGGGTTTTTTTTTCTCATATTTCTACAAATTAGCATGCAAAAACCCATTCTAATTCATTACATAATGTTGATAAGCCTAAATTCACATGATTTAATATAAGAAAATCCCTCCCCACATGAAACCCAAAGTTGACCGAACCTAGGGGTTATGATTTCCTAGGTTTTTTTTTTCAATGTGTGAAAATTTCTCTCACTAACGACATGTAATCGTCATTCTATATAATTTTTTTAAGAACTAATAATTTCTCTCAATTTTTGTATAACCTTAATTTCATAAATTTTAGGTTTTGTTTTTAAATTTTTGTTCAAGAATCACATAATTATTTGTAACATCATTGTTTAAAGAACTTACCTATGATTCTTGAAATGATGAACCTTTTAATTGTTGCTTCTTCTAATCCTTCTTCTCCCTTTTTATTTTCTTCCTAGCCATGATTCCTTCTTCTTCCTTCAAAACTTGCTCTTCAATCAAAATATCTCTCCCTTACCTATATTTTGGAATCTCCCTCCACGCCTCCCTCTTTTCTTTTTCATTTTTTCAAGTAGATAAGACATATAAAGTAGATTCCTCTACTCTACCAACCTATCCCTTCTATACATATATTTGACCTCCCTTAAAGAAACCGTTCAGTTTTTCCTTTTTATTTTTATTTTTATTTATTATCATTATCATTATATATATAAAAGTCGGGGTTTACTATAACTAACCTCTACTTGAATGTTTGATACAAGCGCATATTTTCAAATTCATAGTTTTTTTTTAAAACTAGATAATGACTTTATATAATTTCTTTCAAATTTGAAGGTCACGATAGCATGATATTATTCATGTCAGGTGACGATAGCATAATAGCTTCACTAGGAATACTAAAGTTAAACCCATATACATGTGATTTATCTTTTAATACCTTTATTGCCTATCATGGTTATTTTATTCATGTTTTTTAATTTTATGAATTCATTTAATTTGTGTTTTTATTATTTCATTTATTTTAATTTACTAGATTAAATGTGTATATATATTATTTTTTGAGTTATCTTCTGTTTCTTGCTTCTCCAAGTGACTAGATTCTCGCCCACAAATGTAAAGTAGCCAGATGTGGATTTCCTATCAATGATGTTCCCTACCCAATCTGTGTCAGTGTAATCATTGATGTGCAGATGTTAATGTTTCTTAAACATCAGTCCTCTACCTGGAGAAGACTTCAGGTATCACACAATGCGAATCACAGCACTCATATGATCTTCATTGGGATAATGCATAAACTGACTTATCAAACTCACAACATATACAATGTCTAGTCATGTATGAGACAAGTATATTAGTTTTCCCACAAGGTGTTGATATCTTTCTTTATTGGTGGGAGCTTGATGAAGAAATTCTCCTAAACCATGGTTTTGAACTACTGGTGTATCGGCCAGTTTATAGTCAAGCATTCCTGTTTCAAATAGCAAGTCAAGCACATATTTCCTTTGGGATAGAAATATGCCTTATTTTGATTGAGCCACTTCAATCCCCAAAAGATACTTTAATCCTCTGAGGTTCTTTATCTAAAACTCTGTTGTTAATTGCTTTTGTAATTTTGAGACTTCTTCTCTGTCTTTTCCTTAATTATTATATCATCAACATAAATTATGAGAGTTGTTACCTTTTCTTATCGGTGCTTCAAGAAGAGAGTGTGGTCTGAATTACTTTGCTTGTAATCATATCTTCATATGACAAAGCTAAATTGTCTAAATCATGCTCTCAGAGATTGTTTTAAGCCATATAACGCCTTTTGTAGCTTGTAAACCACTTTCCCTTGCATTGGAGAAGTAAGGCTAGGTGGAAAATCCATGTACACCTCCTCCTCAAGATCTCCATAGAGTAAAGCATTTTTTATGTCAAATTGGTGCAATGGCTAGTCCAAGTTTGCAATAAGAGAGATCAGTACTCTCACAGTATTTAATTTTGCTACCGGTAAAAAGGTTTCTTGATAATCTATCCTATATGTATGAGTATATCCCTTCACCATCAGCCTTGCTTTATATCTTTCTACTGAACCATCTACTTTGTACTTGACAAAGAACACCCATCTACATCCTATAGTTTTCTTTCCTTCAAGTAGTGGTATGAGCTTCCAAGTATTATTTTTTTGTAGTGCTTCCATTTCTTCCTTTATTGCTTAAATCCTTTTAGGATAATTCAAAACTTCATTCACTGTATTGGGAACATCTTTTATAGATAGTTCATGTGCCAATGCCTTGAAGGGTTCAGACAGTTTCTGGGTTGAGACATGGTTAGCAATTGGGTATTTGGATATGCTCATTCCATGATCGAGTGAATATTGTATTGGATGCTATCCACGATTATGTTTGAAATGCAAGTTATAGCCAGCAAAAATATTTTGAGATGATTTTAGAACTTGTACCTTATGAATATTCTTAGGAGATTGAATTGATTATGGTACTGTCACAGCATGGAAGGGCTGTTCATTGGAGACTTCTCCAGTTGCTTCCATTTGCTCACTAGTTTTTGCACTTTTTTCCACCGTCTCAGTCTAAGTGTGCTCATCATTTTCTATTTCTCCTTGTGCCCTTATTAATTCAATCTTTGTATCAACAACAACATGCGGCTGGATAATGTTATCTGAGATCTTACTTACCATTTGCTCATTATCTCCCTCTGCATTCTTCACTGTACTATCAGTAAAGCCCGACCAATATTCCTAGTCTTGCTTTACATGTATAAGCTCCCCCTAACAAGAGGAGTTAGAAGATAGGGAAGTGAAGAAATGCTCAGATTCAAGGAAGGTCACATCTATAGAAGTATAAAGTCTTCTTGTAGTTGGATCATATAATCATTATCCTTTTTTGTGAGCTGCATACCTAAGAAAAACACAACGGACAGCACAAGGGTTGAGCTTGGTTCGTTAATTTTTGTGTATATGAACATATACAACACAACCAAATGTTTTGGGAGAAAGCATGAGAAATAATAGTAGGATCACATGTTGGCCTAGAACTTGAAGCGAGGTCATGTAGTCTAGAACTCTTAATGACAATCTGTTCAACAAGTATACTGCAGTCACCACTGAATCATTCTAGAACTGTTTAGGCACATTAGCAGCTGTCAAAAGAGCTTTAGTGATCTCCAAGATATGTTGGTTTTTATGTTCAGCAACACCATTCTACTGTGGTGTTTGTGGATAAAATGTCTCATGATGCATACCATGTTCTTAAAAGTATAGTAGAATTTGTAGTGTTGCAGAAAATTATGTTTGAATCATATTATAAAATGAGCGAAATATGTCAAACACTTCATATTTTGTTTTCATCATATACAATCAAGTCATTCGCGTACAATCATCAATAAATGTGACCAGCAAGCTGTAGAAGAGATAGTAATCGGGGTAAGGCCCTAAACATCAGTATGAATAATCACAAATGGAGTGGCACTCTGATTTAAACTTATTGGGTACAATGCACGATGACTCTTAGCTTTAATACAAGTTTCACACTGAAAATCTACTTCACGAAATTTCATGAATAGTTCTGAAAATAAATGATTAGCACTTAAAAGTGCATTTTTATCAAGGTTTTATATCATCATTTTGCACTTAAAGTATTAATAACTCCTTCACTAAAGCATGTTTTATAATAATATATCTAATAATAAAAGATACCTTTAATTTATGGTAAATGCTCATTTTAAATGCAGGCCTATCACATAAATGAAAGGATTGATTGATAAGTTTAAGAACTGAA
>NW_011500517.1:100486-100767 GCF_000495115.2 Populus euphratica
TAACCTCCGTGTGGTTCGACCCCGGTCTTGCCGGGTTATTTATTACTTCGACACTCCTGCACTTGGGAGAAGACATCAATCTTTTTGTCGTGTCAGGCACTCTGATTTAAACTTATTGGGTATAATGCATAACGACTCTTAGCTTTAATACAAGTTTCACACTGAAAATCTACTTCACGAAATTTCATGAATAGTTCTGAAAATAAATGATTAGCACTTAAAAGTGCATTTTTATCAAGGTTTTATATCATCATTTTGCACTTAAAGTATTAATAACTCCT
>NW_011500517.1:101108-101699 GCF_000495115.2 Populus euphratica
ATATGGAGCCCAAGATCTAAAAAGGCCATTTTCAAGTCCAAATTGTAGCAACAATAAAGAAGTTCGAATCTGTCCTGCAACTCGAATATTATTCAATGTTTGACCCATATCTGGAGTTTTAGAAGTCCAAATAACCTCCATTTTGTTTTTTGAAAAGCTAAGATAATTTCCTACAACTTTCATGTTTTTAAGTGGTTCTAATTTTAATGTTATCAATGACGTTTTGGGTAGACAAGAGAAGATAAGGAATGTCACCAAGTCAAGAGTTGGTCACCCACTCATCAATTAGTCATCAAATCAATACTTTCCCAATTTTGTCCTATAAAAGGAGGCATTTTCCATATATTTAGGCATTTTAATGAAGATAAAGATCCTAATAAAGCAATGGAATACTAAGACTCGTTAGTTGAAAATGCTCAAAATTAGGACACCGCAGGTATTTATGAGACACCGAGTAAAACTCAATCTTATACATCTAGTGGAGGTATGCATAACCTTAGGGAAGATTATAACTTCCAAGTTAAGTTTGCATCTTTAGCTAGAAAAGTCAAGGCACTAGAATTGAAAAAGAGTGGTCAATTAAAATCTATT
>NW_011500517.1:101864-104591 GCF_000495115.2 Populus euphratica
AGAAATCACCTAAATTTCAGTTGGAGGAGTGACAATGCACAAACTTCATGATACGATCTAAGTAAAGTCAAATTCGGATTTTGATGTAAAATGTGCAACTATCCAGTTTTACAGCAACAATCATAATTCTCAATTTGATCGTTAGATCGAGCTGAAATTTTATGTGGGGTCTCCTAACATATTTTCCTACCTTGGGTTAAAGACTTAGGTCAATCAGAGTTCGGGAAGACATCTCAATGCGGGTCAATAGAGGCTGTATGAATTTTGTTATTTACATCCTTTTAACTGGTGGACTTCATATTTGGCTAGGATTCTTTTCCTAAAATAATCTGGCAGCTTATTTTGGAAATATATTAATTTTACAAAGATCTTTAATGGGCTGCAACATAGTTTCCAAGTGTGGCAAGGATTCATAATTATTTCAGAATCCTTTTCTTACAAGGATTCCTTATTCATCCTAGCTGCAAGAGGAAAGAAGACTTCAGAATAAATTCTACTTTCAAATTTGACAAATTAGTCTATTTAGGACTTCTTAATGGTGACAAATTTGATTCTAGCATATATAGGATGATAATTTTTGGATTTATATTATTTATATTATTTTCTTCTTAATCTTTGGCTATTATTACTTATTTGGATCAATTGAAGTGTGGGTTTCATACAAGTCCACGTAAAAGTAAATAGAGGCATAACCAAACATGCAAGGAAAGACAATTTATATTAATAAAACTTCTTGTTTACCGTACTTTGTGTGTGTGTATGTGTTGGTGAGATAATCTCCCTTCCATGGTTCTCTAATGAACTGAAAAATGACATATCAAAGAACAACTGTCTTCGTGGTGTCATTCTTATACTTCTCGTTCGTGAAATAATATTCATTAGGTGGGGGTTTTCTGTTTCTAATAGTGCTGGTGCCTAGGTACAAGTTATCTTTGTGTCACACTCCTATCAAACCTAATTTACTTGACTTTCTGGAAATTGGTGTCTTTGTGTGTGGGTTACGCGACCACGTGATCATGAGGTTCACATCATTTGGTATCAGAGATTGGCTCTATTAATCAGGTTATATCCTTCTGAAATTTTCATTTTTTATTGATTCTGTAAAAATTTCTTCTTCTCCTTGAATTTGCGGCATATAAAAATAATTTTTTTTATTTCATTCTATTATTGTTCAAAATATATCAGTAGCATAAAAAAAAAAGAGAAAAGCAAAAAAATATTGTTCAAAAAGATGTTTATTGGATTCTACCGTAGAAAACTAAACAAGAGACAATTGGATCAAATCATCTAGGAATTAGCTTATATATTATACTTTAATTACTAAAGTCCTAATTACACCACATATCAAATTTTAGGTCAATTGGATATCGTTTGCTTTGGGTTTTAAATTTGGGTCTAATATGGTCTGATTCATAACGTTTTTGCGTCAGTATATCAAACCTTATCACAAATTGATCAAAATTTATATTTTGTCTATATGGGTTGATATTGCACTATATTTGAAATTTTAACTCAATTGGACATCATTTACTTTAGGTTCCAGGTTCGGACTTATCACGTCGTAAACGAGTCTGTTTTGCATCAACTTTTGAAATTCACTTTCTTTTTGTTTTTCTCATTTCTTGCAGTATATTTTCATCATATCCAATATATTTGGATGTTGTTTCATCATTTTTCACATTTTTTATTTATTTTTATTCAAGTCTTCAGTTTCGTTTATATTTTGGATAGACTCGCTTGCTACTCGCGAGACTATCATTGCAGTTTTGTTTTGCTTGTTTTCTAGTTTTTATTACTTTTTGAGTCTCTTATATATATATATATTTGGATTACACTACCATAGTTTTTATTACTTTTTGAGTCTCTTATGTATATATATATAAGAGTATATATATATATATTTGGATTACACTACTAAGTTGGTTTATTTGGTGTTGGTTTTAGTTTTGCAAAAACCGCAAAAAGGTGAGAAGAGAGGTGTGAGCATGTGAGGATATTAAGAGTGTTTGAGCAAAACACAAACAACGTGAGGATAGTTATTTTTACCATTAACCAAGTTTTGCAAGTACTATCATGTCAGATCAAAACAACACACTACCCCATCCCAAGGGACAATTTACGTTCCAAATGCAAGCCATGATGAAAATGATGGAAAGCATGAATTTCATGATGGGAAACGTGTGTGACAGACTTGAGAAGGTGGGAAAACATGGAAAGGTAGCTGGAATATGTACCCAAGACGTGAGAAAGGTTAGGGCTGAACCAAAATCAAACAATGGTGGTAAGGCTAGAAGGCTAAGGTGGGCTGATTATGAGGATTTTGAGCCTCAATTTGCTAATATTGGTGATGGTGGTTTTAAGGATGAGCCCATAGGCTACTGAGAAGATTTTCAGCAGTGTAGAAAACAAAGGGATTTAATGTATTTTGATAAGGTGCTATGGAAAAAGAAAAGGCAAATTCAAAAGGAGAGGTGGTATCAAAGGGAGAGAGATAAAGAGACTAATGTTCTTAATAAAGAATCCAAAAGTCTATCCCATATTCTAGGGGAGATGAAGCAAGAACTTGATATGTTAACGGCAGTAATCAGTGCCCAACAAGCTTTAGAAAAAAAGGAGAAAAAGGACTGCAATGATGATATACAAAATAAAATGGCTACAACTTTCATCCAAAGTTGTTGGCGATGATTGTTTGCAAAAAAAGAACTCCAAAGGCTTCAAAAAGAGGCT
>NW_011500517.1:105339-107143 GCF_000495115.2 Populus euphratica
AGATTTTAAAGATACTCTTGCAAAATTCACATCTGCTCTTAGTTTTCAAGAGAAAGGTAAGTTTCCATCTGAATCACAGTAAAATCCCAAAGGGCAATACAATGCAAATGCAAGCAGTTCTAGAAGTCAACATATAGATCAAGTCAAATCAGTCATCACTCTTCGCAATGGTAAAGGTATTAAAAAACCCACTCTTGTGAGAAAGATGATGAGTCAATCTCTAAAGTAAAAAAAGGGTTGAATCTAAATATTGCAAGGAAAAAACTGATTCCCTATCAGTACTTCCATTTCCTCATGCCATGACCAAACAAAGGGAAGTTAATCATGATTGTGAAATCTTTGAAACTTTTAAACACGAAGAAATCAAGGAATAAAAAGGTACCGAAAATATTATTGCGGATCATTTATCAAAATCAGCAATAGATTCAACATCCGACATCACACCAATTGATGATTACTTTCTTATTGAATCTTTACTTTCTCTTAGTTCAATGCTTTGGTTTGCTAAAAATATCAATTTTCTTACTTCAGGATTTTTGCTAGCTCATTCGGATAACCAAGAAAAAAGAAATTTTTTGAGCAACGTGTAAATTTTTTATTGAGATTACCCTTACTTATTCAAATATTATCCTGATCAAATATTTCAAAGTTGCATTCCTAACAATGAGGTAGGTAGTGTCATTAAATTTTATCACTCTAAGGCATGTAGGAGTCATTTCTCATTAAAGAAAACAATTGCAAAAATCTTACAAAGTGAATTTTCTTGGCCCAACATGTTCAAGGATTCACATGCATTCTATAAGACCTGTGAAAATTATCAAAAGGTGGGGTTTATGTCAAAATACAGAGAGTCTTTAGATAATCTTCCATTGACTGTTAAGTTTCATCATAGTAGAGATGTGCATTGCGCATTTCATGATTTATGACCAATATTCCATAAAGAACATGCTCAATAAAGTCTTAAAAATCTAACTGAAAAAGACCTTATTTACCGGTTTTTAAGAAAACTAGATGGGAAGCCTATCCCTGACCCATAGAGGGCGTTGAAGCTGTTCTTGGATGTAAAACCAAGGGAAGATGTGAGCCACAATCACAATTATGATTTGAGTCTTAGTTTGTTAAAATTTGTGTCTTTTGGTTTTATAAATAACGTAATATTTGTGTTTTGTTGTTTCTTATATTTGTTTAAGTGTGTTTCCGGTTTGTCAGTTTTTGGTGTTTCAAGTGATGTCTTCTATACTCTACCTTTCTACCTTAGGATATTAAGGACAATGTTCATTTTGGTTGGGGGGAGAGGGTAGTAGTTGATAAAAAAAAATTAACTAACTGTATTTTCTATTTCATAAAGCATGTGCAAAATTGTTATTACTAGGATGACAAAGTAAAGGAGCTCTTTTGTTAAAGTGACTCTTGAGACGCATCTTAGTAACCATTTTTAACAAGGTCTATCATAATACTTCTTGAAATATTTAGGTTTACAAACTCTCGCATTATCATCACTTAATTCTACTAATATACTCATTTAACATGTATTTTTAAACTACAATTTTCACACATACACTTTAATATATGATTGTGGGTTACACATTGGGTTATTACATCATTTATGTTCTTTTGTTAAAGGTAACAACTAAGAAAAAGGGATAGTATATAATTTGAAAAAAAATTAAAAAAAGCAAAAAAAAATGATGATAATAAAAATATAGATAAGTTTGGTTTCGTAGCCTCCCTAACCTAAGCAATTAAGCCCGAAGGGGTGTTTTAACACCTAATACCCTAAAGTCAACTGACTTGGGAGCTATTA
>NW_011500517.1:107711-117485 GCF_000495115.2 Populus euphratica
AGCCCAAGATCTAAAAAGGCTATTTTCAAGTCCAAATTATAGCAACAACGAAAAAGTCCAAATCTATCTTGTAGCCCAAATACTATTTAGTGTTTGGTCCATATCTAAAGTTCTAGAAGTCCAAATGACCTATATTTTTTTTCTAGAGATCTGAGATAATTTACTACAACTTTCATGTTTTTAAGTGGTTTCAATTCTGACATTATCAATGGCATTTTGTGTAGACAAGAGAAGATAAGCAATGTCACCATGTCAAGAGTTGGCCACCCACTCATCAATTAGTCATCAAATCAATAGTTCTCAATTTTGGTCTATAAAATGAGGTATTTTCCGTGTATTTAGGCATTTTGGTCTCCAGATCAAGATCATGCTATTGTTTTCTTTCCTTGTATTTTTGTAATGCTTAAGTTTTATTTTCATTAATATCTTGTTCATGTCTTTCAATTCCTTTCCTTTACTTAGTTAACTTTTATCTTATTTATGTTCTTATTTTGTTTATTTATTTTTCTTTCTTTCATTATGTCTAACTAAGTTTATTATGTCAAGGTGAAAAGGCTACACTAATGGTGTAAGAATAAGTATAGTGTAAACTGAATAGGTTACACTAATGGACTTTAATGTTTGATACTAACATGTTTTATATTTGTTATCTTGTTCACTCTTTAATACTTTACTTGTTAAATGACTAATCTTGATTTATGTTATATAACACTTGGTACAACAAATGCTTGGCACTTTCATAGCCCATAATGTATGGTATAACCGACACCTGAGCTATGAAAGGAACTTGATTTGTTGTTAACACAAGTTATAATCATGAATGCTTGACGAGATTTACAAGTATTAGCATTAATCGAATAAGATGACTAATGTAATCATGTTAACAATATATAATCTGATTGGAACCTCCTTTGTGTGTGGTTTCCGGAGAAAACATCAATAATTTAGTCGTGTCAATAAACAACATAACTACTGAAATAAGGGGTGTGCCAACATCCTGAAACAAATAAAAACTAGGAGATATTAGTGTACAACATTGTAATTCCTCAGTCACTTGTCCTACAAATAACAACTTATTGGATAGTGATGGAACTAATAGGGTATATAGTAGTGAGAAAGAAGGAGAAAGTGCAATTGTTCCATCCCCGGTCACTAGATATGTTACTCCATTAGCATTAGCAATGCATAACCATTTTGGTTGAGTGGTGTCAGATAAATCGCAGGGATCATATGCTATATGGTTTGTTACCTAAAGTCAATGATCTAGCCATCATGATCATGTCTTCTCTTTTGAGAGCAAAAAACATAGCCTTGATTACCTAGGTCATTTTGGTCAGTCTGTTCTCCAATCAAGATAGGAGATTCTTCTGCAGGTACAAGTGATAGTATAGGTTTCATTCTCATAAGGGCTGTACCACCAGGATGTTCACTATGCCTAACTTCTGGTTTTTTCTTTGTCTTGAGTTCGTGCCACCAATCTGGATAACCATGTATTTTGAAACATGTGTCTTTGGTGTGTTTTGTGTTTCTCCAGTGTGTGTAACCTCCCCCTTTCCCACATGATTTTGTAACTGGCCTTCCATTTGCTAGCATTAGAAAGGATAAACGATGTTGAGGTTTCTATCCTCCTCTTGACAGCACAACACCTCTAGGTATGACTTCTTTATTTTTCAGCATCACAGATTGCTTTAAGTCCTCTCTACTAACTTGCACATAAGCTTATTCTACTTTTGGAAATGGCTATATCTAGAGCACTGATTAGTACTTAAAAGTGCATTTTTATCAAGGTTTTATATCATTATTTTGCGCTTGAAGGATTAACAATTCCTTAACTAAAACATGTTTTATAATAACATATCTAATAATAGAAGATATATTTAATTTGTGGTAAATTTTCATCTTAAATGTAGGCCTATCATATAAATGAAAGGATTAATTGATGAGTTTAACTACTGAAATTAAAAGGACAAAGAGATGATCAAACTTAGAAAAGAGATGTTGGTGCAGTCCAAACTGGAACATTGTTTGGTATTTAGGTTATATCTCTAGATATCAGATTTAGGTCTATTTTATATGGATAAAAAGGTAAGACACAGTCCTACAACTTTTATGTGGAGGTTTGGTTTCAAAAATGTCGTTTTCAAGTCCAAATTCTAGCAACAAAATCTATCATGCAGTCCAGATACTATTCAGTGTTCAACCCATTTCTTAAGTTCTAGAAGGCCAAATGACCTCTATTTTTTTTTTTGGAAAGTTGAGATAATTTCCTAGAACCTCAGTGATGTTTTATTCAGACAAGAGAAAATAATGATTGTCACCAAGTCAAGACTTGGCCACCCATTCATCAATTAGTCATCAAATCAATAGTTCCCAATTTTGGCCTATAAAAGGAGGCATTTGACACGACTAAAAGGTTGATGTCTTCTCCCAAGTGCAGGAGTGTCGAAGTAATAAATAACCCGGCAAGACCGGGGTCGAACCACAGGGAGGTTAATTGTACAAATTATAAACAACAATTATAAATAACTAATGTAATCATGTTAACAATTTATAATCCAATTAGAACCTCCTTTATGTGTGGTTTCTTGTTGAATAATAAAAGTTTATACTATACTTGTTTGAAATACCATTAGTGGATTCTCTAACCTTGACATTTGTTATTATTATTGTTTAATCCTTACATTGATCTTCCATATCAAAGTTCTCATCAACTTCTTCTTTCTTTTCTTCTTCTTCTATTATTGTTGTTGTTGTTGTTATTTATAATTTATACAATTAACCTGCATGTGATTCGACCTTGGTCTTGTCGGGGTATTTATTATTTCGATACTCCAGCACTTGGAAAAAAACATCAATCTTTTGGTCATGTCAAACACATCTGCTCTGATATTGTTAGGTCTATCATTGAGCCTATCTAAGAATATATAGATTCTGTCCTTTTGCAAAAGTAACTTATATTTATATATGTTAGTATTGCACTCTATAGGATTTGGACGCCGAAAATCAATTTCTCTTTATAATCCTTGCAGATTGTTGTAATATGTTTTAATAGATCCTCCTCCTTTTTTCAACTTTTGCTATTTTGAGTTCATATACTTGTGATGTATTAGTGCCATCAAAATAGATTGTTGCAATATTATCCTAAACAACTTTAGCTATTGAAAATCTAATGAGGTTGCTTACAAGTTTTGGGTTCATAGAGTTGATCAGCCATCCATTCACCATTGCATTTTTAGTTCTCCACTTCTTGAATGTTGGATATGTTTACAGAGGTTGCGGAAGGTCTCCTTTTATGTATCCCAACTTATCTTTTTTTAAGATATACAACTCAACAATTTGAGATGATAATGTATAGTTGTTGTCATCTAACTTGATTTCAATTGGTGTAGCAGGTTCATGGTTGGCAAATTGTGTTATTCTGGTTGTCCGACCTGTAAGGATTGAATTTTTCTTTTTATAAGTTTTTATCACAGTTGAAAAGGTTTCCATTTTTTTCCATAAAAATTCTATAGCTCTGGAATCTTTGCTCTGATACTATGTTGAATAGAGGATGAATATATTTAATTTTATTGCAGTATAACATCAAGACTAATGGAGACTCTTTTATATATATATTAATTAGAAAAAACTTATTATATTAGTTTAAAAATAATTATAAACAATTTATTTACAATTCAAATACTAAATATTCCATAATTGATATTATTTTGCTGATTCGTTGAAGTAGTACCACTGTAAATTTTATTTTACGAGATAGATTTTTCTCCCAAAAGCACCATATTCAGAATGAAGTCAGAAAGGACATGCATGATATAAACTGCTGCGGAAAGGGAAGAAGGATGAGAAGGAAAGACTAAATCGAAGAATCTGAGAAAATCAACACTTACCTTTTCTAAAGCATGCAAATAAATCTTTTCGTCTTCTCTTGTATATTTGCTTGTGTTTTTTTTTCCCCTAGGTTTATGTGGTTGTGCAGGACCAGCAATCAAAGATTTATTTGCATTTGTTTTCTCGTGATTGTTTTTATATATTTTTTCTTTTCGGGACATGGGAACAAAAGGTTGTGTATTGCGACTTCAATGTGGTTGATTCTTAAAATATTTTTATTAAAAAATATAATAAAATAATATTTTTTATTTTTTAAAAATTATTTTTAATGTTAATTTAAAGTAATAAAAATAAACAAATTTAAAATTTTTTAAAACCATTTTTAAAATATAAAAACATAACAGCACCAAACCCCTATTCCTCCTAATCACCACGTCTGTATTATTTTTTAAATATATTTTTTGATCAATGCTATTTTATTAAAAATCATGACAAAGCATGTTGGAAAGGAAAAGTATCCTGTCATTGCAGCATTTCAATTGCAAGAGCATTTCTTGTTAAACAGGAGACGACAAGACGCGAGCGATGTTAAGCCGTCCGTACAAACCTGGAAGCTACGGTCGAGATGTCAGCTAGCTAGAATAGCTAGGGTCAGGACTGAGGGTTCTTCAGGGTGAGGTCTGGGCAGAGAAAATAGAAGAAGAGGGTCTTGTCAACGTCCCGTATCTAACGTAGAATCTACGGCCCCAAGCCTTGACTTTTGTTTCATTTCGCACTCGTGATCCATCTCTCTCTCCCCCTCCCTCTCTTACTTTCAATGTACTGATTCCACGTGGTATTCGTAAGCCGTCACAGTTATCGTAGCCGTTGGTGGTTGTCAGTGGCTGTCTTTTCATTTTAACCTAGTAGTGGAGGAGAGAGAAGCATGGACTCGGTCCCTGGAGGCTAGAGAAGCCACGAATCTACAAGCGATGCTGTTAAAAAGGAGTGCTGTTATTAAGGAATTTCAGAATTGTGCCAAAATAATCTTTAGAGGTTTTGTTTAATGGTAAGACAGTAAGGACACGTTTGTTTCGCGTAAATATTTTACGTGTTTTACGGTGTTTGTCTTTACTGAAAAAACACAAGTCAAAGCAAAATATTCTCAGTAACATTTTACACTGCCTGTTCCCTTCCTCTCTTCTTGTATGCCTTGGAGCTCAAATTCTAACCAGTGAAGACTTCAAACTTCACTACACGAAAATCTCCCCCATCTCTTCCTCCTGCTCTTTCTTTTGATTTCTTTTGATGTTTTAGGTTTTGTTCCCTTTTTCGATTCTGTGCTCTAAAACCCTCTCTTCCTTGTCAAAAGACACAGATCTGAAGCTTACGCTATTGCTCACAAACAAATTCCACTGTCAATTTTTCAACCTCCACAGCTCCATTTCTGTACGTCTTTCTTTCTCTCCGGCTCAGCTAAATGTGATAATAGTGGATTGTATTTTGAGACACTAATTTCTGTTTGATTTCAAGCTTAACTGGCTGCCTTTGTGCGTTCTGTTTGGTGGCTTAGATTATTTACAGCAAGTGAAAATGCAAGAAAAGGAAAATGGGTAATTAATTATTAATTAACAAATATAATTCACCGGCTTGAATTGTTGGGCTTTTCAAAATATATAAATACATTTAAAATGATAAATTTAATTTTTTTTTTGGAATCTCAAGAACCTATATACATTCAAAATGATAAATTTAATGTTTTAACCTCAATAAATACATTCAAAATGATAAATTTAATGTTTTTTTTTAACCTCAATAGGTTATTAGATAAATTTAGTATTTTTTAAAATTTATTTAAAAATCATTTTTATTTATTTTAAATATTTACTCGGAAACTTGTTTGTTATAAACTATAAATTATCTAATAAAACAATATTTAATGATAATTTGTATGAATTATCAGGAAAACATCTTCTAAATTATTTAAATATAAATTATTATATATTAAAGTATTAGTTTTTTTTATGTATCTTAGATGTTTACATACTGAATTTTATTTATTTTTTTAATCACATAAAATAAAACAAGATGTAAACATTCTATTTATATAAAAATCTAAAAAATTTTATAAATAATAAAATATCAATTTATCTTATAAATAATATCACATATATTATTTTAGGATAACTTTAAAAATTTATTTAATCAAGTTCTTATTTAATTGTTTCTAGATCTAGAATGGTAATCTCTTATATTAATTATATTCTAGTCGTTAATTTTTAAAATTTATTTACAATTAAGTACTTAATTAATAATCTTATTTAATTTTTAACTATTAGTTCTTATATATGTGTAACTTTAGATTTTTTAATAAGTTGGTTCAAATATAAATTATAATCTTAAATAAAATAGAATTAAACAAATGAATTTATCATCAATTTAATAATTGATTGATTTATATTTGAAAATCAAGTATCAAGTATAGCAACTTGTCGTAATCCTTCAAATATTAGAAAAGTGATAAGTAATTTAAGTTAATCTTTATGTGACCAATTTTCAGTGTAATTATTATTTTTATATTAACAATGTTCTGATTTAGACATTACAAAATGAAGTATATTTATTATATCAAATTATATTTGTTTTTAACACCATAATCATTGATTATTTGAATAAGACTTAAAAATCTTTCAAATCTCATTTCATCTTTTGCAAGAATTTGCAATCAATATTATTTAACTACAAATGAAATATTTGCTTCACTTCACTTAGGATGATGAATTCTTTATTGATTACTTAAATATCTTCATATTGTTTATATTAGATATATTATTTGTTAATTTCTTACTCTTGATTAGGATAACAAGTAGCAAGATCAAAACATAATACTCTTTATGTAAGATAACTTAGTGATTTTAAATCTAAGGATCACTTACATAACCATCACATGAGCCTTTTCATAAATACAAGTGATCTCTATATATAAAATTCTTATACGGGTCAATTCAATGTACATGTCATTTAATAAGGACCTGCATATTAGTTACAAATATCTCTTATACCTCAATTTATAAGAACAACAATTTGATTTAATAAAAAAAAACATAATATATACTTATCTCAATAGCTCTAATTAATGTCTAGTTTTAATAGAACATCGATCATGAACACTTAATAACAATATTTTGATGGAATAAAAATTTCATAATTATAACAATTTTATAATTTCATTTACAAAGTATTTTTGTCTCAATAACTTTATCTTTACTCTAAATTCATTAATTAGATATTAAATTTATTAATAAAATATTTGTTGAATATTAAAAATCAATAAGCCTTTATTAATAAATTAAATATATATACATGAATAAAGTCAATATCACGTATACACTAATAATCTCCCACTTACTCAAAAGCCAATCACTCATGTATTAAATGTCATATCGTTCTACTTGACGATAATACTTTTACTTGGACAATAGCTTAGTAAAAGGATTTATAAGATTTTCTTCAGTAGGTACTTGTTGTATCTTTATATCTTTCTTTTTATGATTTTATAATAAAATAGAATTGTTTAAATATATCTTTAGATTATTGATAAGACTTTAATTTTTTATTTATGCAATGGCTCCATTGTTATCATAATATAAAGCTATTGGATCAACAATGTTAGCAATCATATCTAGTCTAGTGATGAATTTCTTGATTCAAATAATCTTTTTTGTCTTTTCAAACTCAGAAATATATTTTACAATAGTTGTAGAATATACTTTGATATTTTATTTGAAACTCTTTCAACTTACAACACTATTATTTATAGTAAAATATAACCAAAATAAATTTTTTATTTTGAAGATCTTTCTGAAAATTAGCATTCAAATAATCATGATTACTAGTTCATCTCCTATATATATATATATATAATTCTTTTTAAATATTTAATAATATTTTTAACTACCTTTTAGTGACTCTCATATAAATTAGATTAATATCTAGTTATCTTTTTAAATATTTAATAATATTTTTAAGTATCTTTTAGTGACTCTCATTATACTTAAATAAGATATATCTAATCTTATATATAACATTGTATATATTATAAATCTTATATTCATAGTATATGAAATTATTTTTTGCCTATATCTTTTAGTTTGTGTTTTAAAACACGTTTTTGAAAAGAGTATTATATTTGAAATAGATAAGTATTGTCTCTTGGATTTTTTCATGCTCTATATATTTAAATTAAATCAATTCAAGGTTTTTTTTTTATATCTATCTTTATAAATTTTTATTTCTAGATATCAAAACATGGCTTGTTTGGGGCATACTTAGCAACTAGGTTTGAGTTTTTTTTTTACAAAGGAGCACCTTAGAAATAAAATATTAGAAAAACAACACAGCTGAAAACTTAATTACTATTATTACTATTATACCCATGCCACGAATAATTAATTACAATAATGAAATTTTATGAACTTAATTTTTCATGCCAAAAGTAATGCATGCATTTTATTGCACTCCCGTTAGTATCACAGAGGCTGGTGCTAATTTTAACACCAAAACCATATTGTATAGTGCATCTCGAATCCAGTATCCCGTCCTTGCAGCTGATTGGAACTTTAGGGGAAAAAAATATATTTTTTTGTGTGTATAGTTTTTCATTCATCTCAAAAGTCTGATATAAGCTGATTTTTATGAGCTTAAGGTGATTAACTTTGTTTCGCTGCTATGCCCAAAAGGTGAAAGAAAGAACAAGGTTGAATGCAGCAGTTGTAGTTGCACTGGAATATTGCTTAAATTGGATGCTACCAGGGAGACTTACAGACAACAAAATAGAAAGTAATGCTTGTGGGTAGCCGTCAAATACAAGCCAACGGTTTCACATGTCACAATTGCATACATGTGGAAAGACAACGGTTTCACAGTGAATGTCCTATTTATTCAAGTTGCAAGTGGATACTAGAAATCTACAAAAAGGTATCTCCTATGAATTGAAAGCCAGGGGAGCTTAATCCAGTAATAATAATAATAGTAATAGTTTTCAAAAATAAGTGAATGGTGGAAGATTACTTGTTGATATCAGGAACATCTCTTCACTGTCATACTCATGTTCTATACTTGTATTAACTTTCCTCGATGTATCCTGAATTCAGTTTGCTAATTCTACGACATATCTGTATGGGTGCAACAGGCAACCGAAAAAAGCTTGGATGCTTAGCTTTTCGAAACTCCAGCAAAGATGGCCCCAACCAACGAAGAAGTAATTAAACTTCGAGAGTACAGTGGTGACGTCTCCAAACTAGGGTCCGCAGAACGGTTTCTAAAGGTATTACTTGATATCCCATTTGCTTTTTAAAGAGTTGAGGCCATGCTATACAGAGCCAGTTTCGAAACAGAAGTTAAGTATTTGAGGAAATCTTTTCAAACCCTAGAGGCATGCATATTGGCTGAAAGCCTACTGCTGGATTCACTGCGTTCTCTAATTTAAGATCCTTTAAATTATTTTGGCAGAAAGCTTGCTGCTGATGAAGTTCGCTATGTTTTCTAATGTAAGATCTTTAAAATTATGTGTCCCATGATTACTAGAACTTAATCCTGATATATTCCTATCTACCAGGCAGCAAGTGAAGAATCGAATTATAGCCGGTTATTCCTCAAAACTCCTCGAAGCTGTTCTTAGGACAGGGAACCAGATGAATGTTGACACAAATCGCGGTGATGCTAAAGCATTTAGGCTTGATACACTCTTAAAACCTGTGGATATATAAAGTAAACAGACGGGAAAACAACATTACTTCACTTTGTGGTCCAGGAAATTATCAAATCCGAAGGTACAAGCACTGATTCTACAAATGAGAATCTGCAAGACAATACACACTCCAAAATGAAGGAAGATCTCAGGAAACAACGATTGCAGGTTGTGTCTGGACTGAGTAGAGATCTCAGACGTAAGAAAGGCAGCAGGAA
>NW_011500517.1:117504-120985 GCF_000495115.2 Populus euphratica
AGGAATGGACTCTGATGTTTTAGGTAGCTATGTTTCAAAGCTAGCAAGTGGGGCTCGAGAAAGTCAGATTGGTTTTGCAGTATGACGAGCCAGATACACGGGTGAAATTCTTTTTCTCAAAAAGAAGCTGTTTCTAAGAGAAGCCGATGAGGAAATTAACAGGATAAAGTCAGACGAAAGAAAGGCTTTATCACTGGTGAAAAAGGTGACAGAATATTTTCATGTGGATGCAGTGAAGGAGGAAGTCCACCCTTTCAAAATGTTCTGGATCATGTATGCAAGGAAGTTAGGAAAATGCATGAAAGAACTATGGTGGGATCAGCTAGATCCTTTATGATATCAGCTACTGCATCACTACCGGTTCTTAACAGATATAATGTAAGATAAGATCGAAGTTCAGATGAGGAAAGCTCCTCTCCTTGAAACATGTTGATACCTATTTTACGAAGATGATAGAAGTACCTGATATTTTTACAGTTACAACTCCTTTTCCATTGAAGCAACAGCACGAAATGTCTAGTTTTGTATTTCATCACAAGCAAGTGAAGGAGTGCAAAGACGGAGAAGGAGCAAGTCAGGAATCCCTTTGTAATCTGATGTCAGACGGAGAGTCCTCCGAGCGTTATTAAGAAGAGCAAATGTCGCCTTTTTGGAAGGGATTTTTATTATTATTTTTGTCTAAAGGGAATTTGAAAATAGAATTGGGACACTAGAATAATTCTTTCAAAGAGAAGAAAGCAGGACAATGAGAGGATATAGACAATAATATATAGAGTATTCATGCATTAATAACATGCTTTTATATATATTTTAATTTTAAAGTTTGGTTTTGTACTAAATTTTTTTTTGACAAAATTATGTTGGTTTAATAATAATCGAAGTAAATTGATCTTTGATTCTTAATTTATACTTAATTATGAACTAAATTTGTTCATGTTGCTAGGTTTGAATTTGAATATTTTCATTGTTCTTCGTTATTCTTGATGTTTGATATATTCTTGTAAGAATTTTTTTTAATAATTTTAATTTTTTTAATTTTTCATTTTTTAGTATTTAAATCTCTATTTTGGTTTAGTTTTGGGTTGAACCTTAGTTTTTGGTTCAACCTATGGTTGAATTAATGTTTTTTAATCAGCCTAGTCGAGTCAAAATCAAATCATTTTGTAAAGGCCTGTTTGGTTTATTAATATTTTTGTGGAGTGTTTTTTATCTAAGAGGTTGTTTGGAAAACACTCTCTTAGACTTATTTTGGCTGCTTTATTTTTTTTAATAAAAATGATTTTTACCAAACAGATCCCAAGTAAAATTCCAAAAAATTCCAAAACTTTTTAAGACCAATCTAAAGTTATTTAGAGGTCCCTCGCACCTTTTACATATGACGAGCTTTTGGTTAATGACTTGCAGACCAATTGCTTTTAGGGCATTAAATGTTGAGACACCCTTTCGAGATTAATAACTTGGGTTACAGATATTGATATGTAGATAGTGCAATGTTTGATTCCTTTAAGCTTTTATTCTCAACCCATGTAACAAGCATTGAGCCAATAGCTCCCTAGTTAGTTGACTTTCAGGTATTAGGTGTTAAAACACCCTTTCAGGTTTAATTGCTTAGGTTAGGGAGGCTACGAAACCAAACTTATCTATATTTTTATTAGCATCATTTTTTTTTGTTTTTTTTGTTTTTTTTTTTGCAATTTATATACCATCTATTTCTTTTAGTTGTTACCTTTAACAAAAGAACATAAATAATATAATAATCCAATGTGCAACCCATAATCATATGTTAAAGTGTGTATATGAAAATAAAGGTTTAAGAATACTTGTTAAATGAGTATATAAGCAAAATTAAGTGATAACAATGTGAGAGTTTGTAAACCTAAATATTTCAAAAAGTATTCTGACAGATCTTGTTATGAATATTGCAAATAACCATTGAAAAATATTTACCAAGATACGTCTCAAGAGTCAATAAAATTCCTCCTTACTCTACCATCTTAGTAATTACAGTTTTGCAAATGGTTTATGAAATAAAAAACATAATTAGTTTTTTTTTTAATATCAACTACTACCCTTCCCCCCAACCGAAACGAGATATTTTTCTCAATGTCCTAAAGTAGAAAGATAGAGTACAAAAGACATCACCTGAAATACCGAACATTGACAAACCTGAAACACACTTAAAAAATACAAGAAATAACAAAATAAAATAATATACTATTAAGAAAATCAAAAGAAACGAGGATTCATAAACGAAGGCTCAAATTTAATCTAAGCATTTTACGTCTTTCCTTAGTTGACCAATTTATGTAACTTATGGAGGGATCAATTACAGGAGTGAAAGATTGTAGTTGGTCAATCAATGGTTCAGTAGTAGCAATAGAGATTATGATTTGTCTTGCTGAAGATGTTAGAAATTCCTGTTCCGCAACATGATCAAGAAAAGATAACAATTTATTATAAAAACCATTAATATTTAACAGACCTATGGGCTTATGGTGAATATGTAGTTGGGCCTAAGAGGAAATATGAAAGATCTCTTCCAATGTGCCCAGACCACTTGGTAAGACAATAAAGGCATCAACATGGTTAAACATTGCATTCATTCAATTAAACATTGTGGAGACCTGTAGTTCCTGTCAAATTATTTTTCCAATAATATGGGTGTGCTAAAGGTTTGGGGACAACCTCCAAAACATGACTACCACCTAAAAATACAGCTATTGACACTCTCCCTATTAATCCAAGGTTGCCTCCCCCACACATTAAATGAATATTTCTTTTAGCTAGTACCTGACCATGATAATTTGTTGATTCTAAAAGCTCTATTTCCTTTCCAGGACTGGATCCACCGAAAACACAAATGTTTCTTATGTGATAACTTGAGGAACCTAGCATTTCTACACATTTCTATATCTGTCGAATGTATGGGTTGGGTAGAAAGGAAGGGAAGTGATTAGTACTTAAAAGTGTATTTTTATCAAGATTTTATATCATCATTTTGCACTTGAAGTATCAATAACTCCTTAACTAAAGCATGTTTTATAATAATATATCTAATAATATAAGATACCTTTAATTTATGGTAAATGTTCATTTTAAATGTAGGCCTATCACATAAATGAAAGGATTGATTGATGAATTTAAGAACTGAAATTGAAAGGATAAAGAGATGGCCAAACTTAGAAAAGAGATGTCGGTGCAATCCAAACCAGAACACTGTTTGGTAATTGGGTCATATCTGGAGCTATAGATCTCAGATTTAGGTCTACTTTATATGGATGGAAAGGTAAGCCATAGGCCTACAACTTTCATATTGACACGACTAAAAGATTGATGTCTTCTCCCAAGTGCTGGAGTGTCGAAGTAATAAATAACCCAGCAAGACCAGGGTCGAACCATAAGGAGGTTAATTGTATAAATTATAAATAACAATAATACAACAATAATAACAATAACAACAACAACAATAATAATAGTAATA
>NW_011500517.1:121023-133104 GCF_000495115.2 Populus euphratica
TAGTAGTAGTAGTAGTAGTAGTAGTAGTAGTAGTAGTAGTAGTAGTAGTAGTAGTAGTAGTAGTAGTAGTAGTAGTAGTAGTAGTAGTAGTAGTAGTAGTAGTAGTATTAGTAGTAGTAGTAGTAATATTAATAATAATAATAATAATAATAATAATAATAATAAAGAAAAAGATGAAGATGAAGATGAAGATGAGAACTTTGAGATGAATTATTAACATAAAGATTTAACAACGATAACAATAAATGTCAAGGTTAGAGGATCCACTAATGGTATATCAAACAAGTATAGTATAAACTCTTATTATTCAATTGGAAACCACACACAAAGGAGGTTCCAATTAGATTATAGATTGTTAACATGATTATATTAGTCATCTTATCCAATTAATGCTAATACTTGTAAATCTCGTCAAGCATTCATGATTATAACTTATGTTAACAACAAATCAAGTTCCTTTCATAGCTCAGGTGTCGGTTATACCATACAGTAAGCTATGAAAGTGCCAAGCATTTGTTGTACCAAGAATTATACAACATAAATTAAGATTAGTCATTTAACAAGCAAAGTATTAAAGAGTGAACAAGATAACAAATAGAAAACATGTTAGTATCAAACATTAAAGTCCATATTAAGTTTACATTATACTTATTCTTACACCATTAGTGTAACCTTTTCACCTTGACATAATAAACTTAGCTAGACATAATGAAAGAAAGAAAAATAAATAAACAAAATAAGAACATAAAAAAGATAAAAGTTAACTAAGTAAAGGAAAGGAAATGAAAGGCATAAACTTGATATTAATGAAAGCAAAGCATAAACATTACAAAAAATACAAAGAGAGAAAGCAAAAGATTGATCTTGATCTGGAAACCAAGATGCCTAAATGCATGGCAAATGCCTCCTTTTATAGGCCAAACTTGGGAACTATTGATTTGATGACTAATTGATGAATGGGTGGCCAACTCTTGACTTGGTGACAATCCTTATCTTCTCTTGTCTGCCCAAAACGTCATTGATAACGTCAAAATTGGAGCCACTTGAAAATGGTCTTTTTAGATCTTGGGCTCCATATGAAAGTTGTAGGCCTATGTCTTACCTTTCCATCCATATAAAGTAGACCTAAATCTGAGATCTCTAGCTCCAGATATGACCCAATTACCGAACAGTGTTCCGGTTTGGATTGCACCGACATCTCTTTTCTAATTTTGGTCATCTCTTTGCCCTTGCAATTTAAGTTCTTAAAGTCATCAATCAATCCTTTCATTTATGTGATAGGCCTGCATTTAAAATGAACATTTACCATAAATTAAAGATATCTTATATTATTAGATATATTATTATAAAACATGTTTTAGTTAAGGAGTTATTGATACTTCAAGTGCAAAATGATGATATAAAACCGTGATAAAAATGCACTTTTAAGTACTAATCACACCCCCCAACCAGCTTATTACTAGTCCCTAATAATCAAAGCGTTAAAATAGAAAAACAATTTGCAAATTCCACAAAGCAAGGTATTCATCATTTAACTTCCATTAATCTATCCAGATAAACAAACTCTCATTTATATATATATATATATATATCTGCTCAATACCTCTTAACAAGATATTCATAAATCTTTCTTTTGTGCTCAATGTATCAACACATAATTATGGGGTTTTTCTTGGAAGAAAACAAAATTTTTGTTCTAATGTTTAAGGTTAACTTCTTTGGGTTGGGATTATTATTTTTGTCTTCTTCTTTTTTTTAAATATATATACATATAATTTAAAAACACCATGAATCTTTAACCAATGTAACAAGCGTTCAACTAATGACTCCCAGACCAGTTTTTCTTAGGGCATTAGGTGTTAAGACACCCCTACGAGCTTAATAACTCGGGTCGCAGATACTGATATGTAGATAGTGCAATGTTTGATTCCCTTAAGCTTTTCTCTTCAACCCATATAACAAGCGTTGAGCCAATAGCTCCCAAGTCAGTTTACTTTAGGGTATTAGGTGTTAAAACACCCCTTTGGGCTTAATTGTTTAGGTTAGGGAGGCTACAAAACCAAACTTATCTACATTTTTATTATCAATATTTTTTTTCTTTTTTTTTCTTTTTTTTCTTTTAATTATATACTATCCCTTTTCCTTAGGTGTTACCTTTAACAAAAGAACATAAATAATGTAATAATCCAATATGCAACCCACAATCATATGTTAAAGTGTGTGTGTGTAAATTAAGGTTTAAGAATACATGTTAAATAAGTATATGAGCATAATTAAGTGATAACAATGCGAGAGTTTGTAAACCTGAATATTTTAAGAAGTATTATGATAGACCTTATTAAGAATGGTTACTAAGATGCGTCTCAAGAGTCATAAAAGTTCTCCTTACTCTACCATTATAGTAACAATAATTTTGCACATGTTTTATGAAATAGAAAACACATTTGTTTTTTTTAGTGACTACCCTCTCCCCCAAACTAAAACAAAACATTGTCCTCAATGTTTAAAGGTAGAAAGATAGAGTATAAAAGATATCACCTAAAATAACGAACACTGACAAACCTGAAACACACGGAAACAAATAAAAGTAACAACAAAACACAATAATAAGACCAAAAGACACAAAGATTCACAAATGAAGGCTCAAATCCAATCTAAGCTTTTTACAGCTTTCCTTAGTTGACCAATTTATGCGACTCATGGAAGGATCAATTACAGGAATGAAGGATTGTAGTTAGTCAATTAATTGTTCAGCAGTAGCAGCAGAGATTATGATTTGTCGAGCAAAAGATGTTAGAAATTCCTGTTCCACAACATGATCAAGAAAAGACAACAACTTATCATAATAACCATTAACATTTAACAAACCTATGGGTTTATGGTGAATGTGCAGTTGAGCCCAAGAGGAAATATGAAAGATCTCTTCCAATATGCCTAGACCACCTGGTAAAGCAATGAAGGCATCAGCATGGTTAAACATTGCATTCATTCGAGCCGACATTGTGGAGACCTGAAGTTCCTCTCCAATTGTTTTTCCAATGATGTCCCCTTGTGCCAAAGCTTCGGGGACAACCCCCAAAACTTGACTACCTCCTAAAAATACAGCTATTGACACACCTCCCATTAACCCAAGACTGCCTCCCCCATACACTAAATGAATCTTTCTCTCAGCTAGCACTTGACTAAGATGATTTGCTGATTCTAAAAACTCCTTTTCTTTCCCAAGACTAGATCCACCGAAAACACAAATATTTCTTATATGATGACTTGAGGAACTTGCCATTTTTACACACTTCTGTATTTGTTGAATGTATGGGTTGAGTAAAAATGAAAGGAATGAAGAGAAGATTTTATAGATGAGAAATTAGAAAGGCAATCATACCACCTATATGTAGGCTAGCTAGAGTCTCACACACTCTCTCTTCCTCTCTCTTTATTTATTTATTTATTTACTTTTGAAAAAGCATGTGTATGTACAGGTAGTTATGATTGTGGCTCACATCTTCCCTTGGTTTTATGTCCAAGAATGGCTTAAACGCCCTCTATGGGTCGGGGATAGGCTTCCCATCCAGTTTTCTTAAAAACTGGCAAACAAGGTCTTTTTTAGTCAGATTCCCAAGACTAAGTCGATCATGTTCTTTATGAAATAATGACCATAAATCATGAATTACACGATGCACATCTCCACTAGGATGCGCTTCAAGAGTCAATAGAAGATTATCTAAAGACTCCTTACTCAGGCCATCCTTAATGAATTGTATTTTATCTTCATGGTTTATAGATACTATTTCTAAAGAACGACATTGTGCATTACAAGTCCATCTAGCACATCGATGACAGACTTTCAGTCGTTTTGCACGACGTTTCTTTACAAAAGTGCTTTTACCTGTTCCAGGCATGTGTGAAATGAAGGAGTTAGAGGAGTCACCTGATAATCGGACCTTTGCTTTAATCAACCAGCGAATATCTTCTGGAATTCCATGATTCATTAACAATCTCAATCTTGCACATCTAGCACGATAAAGTTTTGTAATCGCATTCTGAGGCAGAGCGGGAAAATACTTTTTCAATTTTTCAAGATTAGTGTCCATTTTCAAATGAGAATTGGAAGACAGATTCAAAGAATTGCACAAATATATACACAGATATCAGTTATTATGGAAACTGAAAGAACCGACTTAAGTCACGGAGTACTGTTATCCGCCATTTGACCGGGGTGAGAGAAACTAGCAAAAATCACTAAAAAAAACACAAAAACAATGTAAGAAAAACAAAATAATCAACCTTTATCTACAAGATCATTCAAACCAGTTGATTCATTTTCACTAGGAAAATTATTAAAGTAAGCTTTCAAACGATGTCCATTTTCCTTAAAATCATTGTCATTCATTGAATTCTCAATATCATAGGCCCCATAAGGATTGCTCCATCTTGATCTTAGCTCTCTAGGTAATGAATAGAATTGAGAATTATAAAACAAAACTTTTTGACCAGTATCAATCTTTTGATAATTTTCACAAGTTTTGCAGAATGCATGTGTGTCCTTGAACATGGTGGGCCAATAAAATCCACTTTGTAAGATTTTTGCAGTTGTCTTTCTTGACGAGAAATGGCCCCCACATGCCTCAGAATGACAAAATTTAATGACACTACTTACCTCATTGTCAGGAATACATCTTCGAAATATTTGATCAAGACAATATTTGAATAAGTTAGGGTCATCACAATAAAAGCTCTTCACTTCATTCAAAAACTTCTTTTTGTCTTGATTACTCCAATCAGCTGGCGAATCTCCTAAACCAAGAAAATTAATATTTTTATCATACCGAGGCATTGGACTAAGAGAAAGTAAGGATTCGTTAGGAAAGTAATCATTGATTGGTGTGATGTCAAATGTCGAATCTGTTGTCACTATTGACAAAAGATTCGCATCAATATTTTCGGTGCGTTTTTCATCCATGATTTCTTCCTCAGAATAAATCATCTGCAAATCTTCAGATTCATTGAACTCATTTTTACTTAAAGTAGATTCAAGTTGATCATAAACTAATTCATCAATATGATCTACTTCTTGTAAATCATTATCATCTCCAGGTTGCTTGCAAATGTTGAAAATATTCATCTCCAATGTCATGTTTCCAAATGATAGCTTCATCAGTCCATTCCTACAATTAATCAATGCGTTAGAGGTTGCAAGAAACAAACGTCTTAAAATAACAGGAAATGAATTACATGCTTCAACAGGTTCTGTGTCCAAGACAATAAAATCCACAAGATAAATGAATTTATCGACTTGTACTAACATATCTTCAATTATTCCTCTAGGCACTTTTATAGATCTATCAGCAAGTAAAAGAGATATAGAAGTTGGTTTTAACTCACCTAGATTGAGACTCTGAAAAGCTGAATATGGAACTAAATTCACATTAGCACCAAGATCAAGTAAGGCTCTTTTAATTTTATGCTCTCCAATAAAGCAAGAAATTGTAGGACAACCAGGGTCTTTATATTTCAAAGTATTATTGTTCTGAAGAATAGCACTTACTTGTTCGGTTAGAAAGGCTTTCTTTTTCACATTTAGTTTCCTCTTCACAGTGCATAGATCTTTCAAAAATTTAGCATAGGAAGGAACTTGTTTAATAGTATCCAACAAAGGTATATTGATCCTTACCTGTTTGAAAATTTCAAAAATTTCAGAGTTGTGATTGACTTTCCTTTGTTTGGTCATGGTTTGAGGAAATTGAAGTGCTGGCGGAGAATCAGTCTTTTCTTTGCAATTTTCAGATTCAACCCCTTCCTTACCCTCAAAGATTGACTCATCATCTTTCTCATAAGGTTCAAGAGAGGGTTTTTCAATAACCTTACCACTGCACAGAGTAGTGACTGATTTGACTTGATCCATGTGTTGGCTTCCGGAAGTACTTGCATTTGCATTGTATTGCCCCTTAGGATTTTGTTGTGGCTGAGATGGAAACTTACCTTTCTCTTGGAAACTAAGAGCAGATGTTAATTTTGCAAGAGTATCTTTAAAATCTGTCATGTTTTGAGCAAGTTGAGTATTAATTGTCTCTTGCTTTTCAATGAATTCATGCAATGTTTCCTCAAGATTTCTTTTAGGAGGTGGAGCTTAAGGAGGTGCATATCCATGAGAATTTTGGAAATTGTGGTGTGCTTGAAACAGTGGTTGTGAAGTTTGTGCATTGTTGTTCTCACTCTTCTAACTGAAATTTGGGTGATTTCTCCAACCAGGGTTGTATGTTTGGGAGTATGGGTTGTGGTTGGCCCTTCGGAAACTGTTTAAAGCATGGGCTTGTTCATGGAGACATTCCTTAAAACAAGGCAAGGTTGGACAATCGTTGGTTGAGTGTTCATTTGTTTCACAAATTTGACACACTACTTGATCGCTTTTTATGATCGGCTTGTTTTAACTCGCAAGTGCACGAGTGTGCGATGTAGCAATTAACTCGGTAAGATCGAGGTCATATCCACAGAGAGCTAGATCTGGAAATTAAGCTAAGTAACAAAAAAAAAACTCAAGAGAAATTAAATTAACAATAACTTGGTTGAAAATAATTGATGGATTTGTTTTTAAAGATCAAAAAAATGTAAATAGATTTTAAATGACAAGAAAAGTAAGTCTTGGTCCAAATCAATTTTAATGGTGATGTATTGGTGATTTCTTCAACATATATAAGATAACTCAACCTAATATCAACGATGGTGATATTAGATCAGAAGATATTACAATGAAGATTAGAAAGATGAAGATTGATTATTGCTTAAGAATGAACAAGTACTTTCATATTAAGTAAGACATTGAATCAAGCAATATCTATACCAAAACTAAAGTTTGTGCATAAAAATTCAAGATTATAACATTACCTAAATGATTTCTAAAATTTCTTTACAATAATAAATCATTCATGAAGAAAATAAGAAGATAAACATTAAGATTCATTCATATCCTAAAGAACTCACCTCAATCACCATTATCCTTGATTTGGATCCAAGAAAGAGTTTAGCCAACCATGATTATATATAAGAAAACTTCAATAAACATGAAAGAACTTGAATCCAACTGAAAAAATAAGTTTTACAAACTAAAGAACCGAAATCTATAAAGAAGAACACAATACAATTTCAGAAAAAATTCGGACACAAATCTGACTCTAACTTTGGACAGAAATTCAACCCTCTTAGAAGCTGTTTTTCGAGAAGTCTATTAGAGACATATTTATAGTAAATTCTGTCACCTTTCCAGATCATTAAAGAACAGCTCATTTGGACACCTGAGTCAAAAGTTATGGGCAAAACACCGAAAGGTGTTCTGAAAAATCAAATCAAGACAGCTTTACAACTACTTTGGTGCACGTTTTTCTTCCTCATTTATGAGGTGTCTCCTTCTTCTTTTTGACCCAAAATAATGTTAAAATATCCCATCCAGCTTTCCATCCATGTGCTTGCCTTCTTGGATCAATGGATTACCCAAAATAAATCAATTGTTATTTGTTGTGTGGACATGTAAGATCATGGATTGTGTTTGGGTTGATTTGAAGGTTGATTTGGGGTTGATTTAGGGCTGATTTGGGGCTGATTTTGGGCTGATTTTGAGCATCAAATAAGTATACAAATGTACTTATTATTTGGGCTAAGATTGACATTGAAACCTTGAGTGTTTAATGGTTGAAGTTTGCACACAACATAAGGCAAGTTTGGGCTTGAAATAAATCATATGATATTCTTTTCTAGAATTGGAATAGAATTGATTTGTGGGACAAATTTGGAGCACTTATTTGAACCAAGATTTGCTTCAATCTTCAAATAAATGTCTCTTCAATTCTTTGTTCTGAATTTCGATGTTGAATTTTTTGAATTAATTCATTTAAGCTCCAAAAACCTATCGAAACATTAAAACAAACTTCATTACTAAAAAACACATCAATTATTATAAAAACAACCAAATAAAAACAATAAATACATATGTAAAATAAGAGACTTAATGACACTTTTGATCTGGAAACCAAGATGCCTAAATGCATGGCAAACGCCTCCTTTTATAGGCCAAATATGGAAACTATTGATTTGATGACTAATTGATGAGTGGGTGACCAACTTTTGACTTGGTGACAATTCTTATCTTCTCTTGTCTGCCCAAAACGACATTGATAACGTCAAAATTAGAGCCACTTGAAAACATGAAAGTTGTAGACAATTGTCTCAGCTTTCTTGTGTAAATAATTCAGCTCATTTAGACTTCTACAACTCCAGATATGGCCAAAATACTGAGCAGTGCTCGGGCTGAAGGACAGATACGGGCTTCTTTGTTGTTGCTACAATTTGGACTTGAAAATGGCCTTTTTAGATCTTGGGATCCATGAAGGTTGTAGGCCTATGTCTTACCTTTCCATCCATATAAATTAAACCTAAATCTAAGATCTACAGCTCTAGATATGATCCAATTACCGAACAGTGTTCCGGTGTGGGCTGCACCGGCATCTCTTTTCTAAGTTTGACCATCTCTTTGTCCTTTCAATTTCAGTTCTTAAATTCATCAATCAAGCCTTTCATTTATGTGATAGACCTGCATTTAAAATGAATATTTACTAGAAATTAAAGGTATCTTATATTATTAGATACGTTATTATAAAACATGTTTTAGTTAAGGAGTTATTGATACTTCAAGTGTAAAATGATGATATAAAACCTTGATAAAAATACACTTTTATGTACTAATCAATACATATTAAATATATAAACATGCTTATAGTAAATATTACCTAAAATAAAGCATTGTTTATTTTAATTCTGATCGTTATTTTTTTATGGAATAGAAATCATTGATTGTTATATATATATTGAGAATCTTTTAATTTTTTCTTTTTTTAATATAAAAAATCAAGTAATCTATAAAAAAATAATTTTCCATCTAATTATGAAATCTTATTTGAATAATTTTCATTACTTAAAATTTTGTTTAGTAGTTGTCAACAAAACATGAAAGTCAAAATAAGTTGTGTTTTGGATTCATTTCGAACTTTATCAATAAATAAACAAAATCTTGCATTACTAATCTCATAACAAATTAAAGACTGAATATTTGTAGCAAAGACATATAATTTTTTTTTTGAACTTGATGTGATGTGCATTAGCATTTTGTAAAGTATTACACAAAACATGAGCAACTTCTTATTCATTTTATGATACTAAAAATTACATCATTTTAAAAAAAATTATCTCAGTTTTTTTATTCTAACCATTCATTATATGCTCTAAAAGCACATGATTGAAATGTAGACCACCAAATACTATTTATTGAGGTTTTAATATGCAATTAATTATTTATAATATTTTTTAAAATTAGCCTTTCAACTACCTTGTCTATATAATATGCCTTTCAACTACCTTCTTCTTAGTATAATATGATTATTTTTTAAAATTTTCAAGCATATGAAAGCTAATTTTTGAGTTGAATATGGATCCTTTTCCATATAAATTAAAAAAAAATATTATTATTCATCTTAACTCTTTTCCAATAATTATATAATTTAATATTAAATGTGTTTGATCTATGTAATATTTTTTTTTAAATATTTAAAATGAAATCGACGAGGATAGTTTTTCAATAAATAAATATTTAGACATAAATTCCAGCTTAAAATAATAAAAAGAATAACAAAAACAAATCGCAGGAGCAAAAGATATCTACTTGGCATACCTATCCCAGTTTTCTTTTTTCATTATCAATGACCTTCTGAATTAAAAATTCAATTAACTCCTCTTTTGTTCCAAAATCGATGCCCAATTGTAACGCAGTGGATTTCATAGCTCCAATCTCATCATTGGCAACAAGTTGGTTCAATGGGGGTTGAGAGTGATGTAGTCTATGATTGATAGCCCTAATGCAGGAATCAATTGACTCGTCATTGTTAGCACTGTCGTCTGGTTCAGTTGAACTTGCTTCAGCTCCATGAGCCTTACAGGCTTTGGAAGCGCCCAGTTGCTTCCCGTTTCTAAGAGTCATGCTACAACACAAGCTACTGGTGGCTCGACTCTGATGATCTTCGTCTAAATGACCCTTAGAACCCAACCCACTCTCCTTATTACTCATTGGAATATTAGAGGCTAGATGCCTTGGGTGGACAACAAATCTTTCCCACGTGTCACTAAGGCATGCTGAATATAATTCGGATCAACCCAATTATTCCCAGCCACCTATGTTGTCCCAAGTCGGCTAAAACTTTGCAGCATAATCACGCCAATTTCATGCTTAATTGTCTCTTGCTTTTCAATGAATGCATGCAATGTTTCGTCAAGATTTCTTTTAAGAGGTGGAGCATAAGGAGGTGCATATCCATGAGAATTTTGGAAATTATGGTGTGCTTGAAACGGTGGTTGTGAAGTTTGTGCATTGTTGTTCTCACTCTTCCAACTAAAATTTGGGTGATTTCTCCAACCAGGGTTGTATGTTTGGGAGTATGGGTTGTGGTTGGCCCTTTGAAAACTGTTTAAAGCATGGGCTTGTTCATGGAGACATTCTATAAAAGAAGGCAAGGTTGGACAATCATTGGTTGAGTGTTCATTTGTTTCACAGATTTGACACACAATGTTTTCAACAGAGTGTTCATTTGTTTCACAGGACAATCGTTGGTTGAGTGTTCATTTGTTTCACAGATTTGACACACAATGTTTTCAACAGATTTTAATTGACCACTCTTTTTCAATTCTAGTGCCTCAACTTTTCTAGCTAAAGATGCAAATTTGGCTTGAAGGTCATGATCTTCTCTAATGTTGTACATACCTCCACTAGATGTATGAGGTTGAGTTTTACTCGGTGCCTCATATGTACCCGCAGTGTCCCAATTTTGAGCATTTTCAGCTAACAAGTCTAAGTACTCCATTGCTTCATCAGGGTCTTTATCTTCAAAAGTTCTATTGCACATCAATTCAACCATTTGCCTATCTTTAGATGTTAACCCTTGATTAGTACTTAAAAGTGCATTTTTATCATGGTTTTATATCATCATTTTGCACTTGAAGTATCAATAACTCCTTAACCAAAGCATATTTTATAATAATATATCTAATAATATAAGATACTTATAATTTGTGGTAAATGTCTATTTTTAATGCAGGCCTATCACATAAATGAAAGGATTGATTGATGACTTGAAGAACTTAAATTGCAAGGATAAAGAGATGGCCAAACTTAGAAAAGAGATGTCGGTGCAATCCAAACCGGAACACTGTTCGGTAATTGAGTCATATCTGGAGCTACAGATCTCAGATTTAGGTGAAATTTATATGGATGGAAAGGTAAGACATAGGCCTACAACTTTCATATGGAGCCCAATATCTAAAAAGGCCATTATCAAGTCCAAATTGTAGCAACAACAAAGAAGCCCGAATCTGTCTTCCAGCCCGAGCACTGTTCGGTATTTTGACGTTAAGACAATTGCCTACAAATGAGCTGAATTTTTTACACAAGAAAGCTAAGACAATTGCCTACAACTTTCATGTTTACAACTGGCTCCAATTTTGACGTTATCAATGACGTTTTGGGCAGACAAGAGAAGATAAGGATTGTCACCAAGTCAAAAGTTGGGCACCCACTTATCAATTAGTCATCAAATCAATAGTTCCCAATTTTGGCCTATAAAAGGAGGCATTTGCCATGCATTTAGGCATCTTGGTTTCCAGATCAAGATCATGCTCTTCCTTTCTCTCTTTGTAATTTATACCCTACAAAGTCTACACTCTCATGCACGTGTAGGAATAGAATAAAAGGAAAAAGAAAACAATAGAAGAAGAAACAAGAGAAAAGAAACAAAGTTATATACAAGAAAAGTGAAAAAATAAAATAAAATAAATATTATAATTTATACAAAACTTACCTCCCTGGCAACGACGCCAAAAACTTGACATGATTAAAAGATTAATTTCTTCTACAAAGTGCAGGAGTATCGAAGTAATAAATAACCCAGCAAGATCGGGGTCAAACCACAGGGAGGTTAATTGTATAAATTATAAACGACAATTATAAACAACAACAATAGCAATAATAACAACAACAATACTAATAGA
>NW_011506296.1:0-2334 GCF_000495115.2 Populus euphratica
ACTTGTGGTTTGACCTCGGTCTTGCCGGATTATTTATTATTTTGATACTCTTGCACTTGGGAGAAGACATCAATCTTTTGGTCATGCCAATATTTATAGAGTGAATTTTTTACATCGTTAACTTCATTGATAAATACTAATAGAAATATATCGTCAATAAACACTAATGGAAATACCGATAATTAGTGTCTGTTGGTGTATTCCAGAAACGAAGGGAATTGTTCCCTTCCCCCTGACATTGTTCATGAAACATCACATGGATGGAAATATCAATGGTTCATGTCTGTTAGTTTATTCCAAAGGTGAAGGGAATTGTTCCCTTCACATGTCTATGATGGCAATTAAAATTTACTAATTGAGTGGTAGGTTTCCCAAGGAAATCACCAACTAGCAATGAATTCCATTGTGTTGGTAATTAATGCATCTCTGATTGTTTACTATTTGCACTTTTACCAATAGAATTATTGACAAACTAAAAAAATTTGAAGAGCTTTTTGAAACTTTTAATGCAAAATGAAAATTTCAAGGAGACGTTACCAAGGGAATCACTGACAGAATCATCGAATGACTAATTAAAAATAATAATATTTAATAGTTCGTTGGTAATTCCCTTGGTAAAACATAGTATAAAAAACCAACGAGCGCATTAGAACTTTATTTTTTTCTCTTAAGCTCAAAATCACTCTCACTCTCTCAAATCCTCTCCTTAATTCTCTACTTAAACATTTTTTCTTTCAAACATCAAGGCTAGAAATTAAGCTTTCTAATATGATCAAAGAGTTTATGTCTTCTTCTAAGTGTAGGAATATTGAAGTAATACATAATCTAGCAAGACTAGGGTCAAATCATAGAGAGGTTAACTATATAAATTATAAATAATGATGATGATAGTAGTGGTGGTAGTGGTGGTAGTGGTGGTAGTGGTGGTGGTGGTGGTAGTGGTGGTGATGATGCGTTAAGAGGATTTTGAGATATAAGATTAATGTGAAAATCAAATAATGATAAAAAAAAATTATCAAGGTTAGGAAATCCACTAATGGTATTTCAAACAAATATAGTATAAACTCTTTTTATTACTCAACTGGAAACCACACACAAAGAAGGTTCCAATCAGATTATAAATTGTTAACATGATTACATTGGTTATCTTATTTGAATCATGCTAATACTTATAAATGTTGTCAGGTATTCATGATTATAACTTATGTTAACAACAAATCAAATTCCTTTCATAGCACATGTGTCGGTTATACCATATGACACGACCAAAAAATTGATGTCTTCTCCTAAGTGTAGGAGAGTCGAAGTAATAAAAAACTCGGCAAGATTGGAGTCGAATCACATGGAGGTTAACTATATAAATTATAAATAATAATGATAATAATGATGATAATAAGGATGATAAGGATGAGGATGGGGATGAGGATGGGGATGATTTTGAGATATAAGATTAATGAAAGGATTTAATAAGGATAAAACAAATATTAAAATTAAAGAATCCATTAATGATATTTCAAATAAGTACAATATAAACTCTTTTTATTACTCAACTGGAAACCACACATAAAGGAGGTTCTAATTGGATTATAAATTGTTAACATGATTACATTAGTTATCTTATTCGAATAATGTTAATACTTGTAAATGTTGTTAAGTATTCATGATTATAACTTATATTAATAATAAATCAAGTTCCTTTCATTACACAGGTGTTAGTTATACCATATGGTTGGGTTATGAAAGTGTCAAGTATTTGTTGTACCAAGAGTTATACAACATAAATCTAAATTAACTATTTAACAAGCAAAGTATTAAGAATGAATAAGATAACAAAAACAAAACATGTTAGTATCAAATATTAAAGTTGATTAGTATATAAAAGTGCATTTTTATCAAGGTTTTATATCATCATTTTGCACTTGAAGTATCAATAACTCCTTAACTAAAGCATGTTTTATAATAACGTATCTAATAATATAAGATACCTTTAATTTGTGGTAAATGTTCATTTTAAATGCAGGCCTATTGATTAGTACTTAAAAGTGCATTTTTATCATGGTTTTATATTATCATTTTGCACTTGAAGTATCAATAACTCCTTAACTAAAGCATGTTTTATAATAATATATCTAATAATATAAGATACCTTTAATTTGTGGTAAATGTTCATTTTAAATGCAGGTCTATCACATAAATAAAAGGATTGATTGATGACTTTAAGAACTTAAATTGCAAGGACAAAGAGATGACCAAACTTTGAAAAGAGATGTCGGTGCAATCCAAACCGGAACACTGTTCGGTAATTGGGTCATATTTGGAGCTATAGATCTCAGA
>NW_011506246.1:0-2390 GCF_000495115.2 Populus euphratica
GGCCTCGCCTCCCTGCCTTCACCACTGTATAATATGATGATGTTCTACAATGAACAAAACTTAATTTCTATATTAAAAATTTAGTTTAAATTATGAAGTGTTATTAATTATTGTTGAGATTTTTTAAGAATAAAATTAAAATTTTTAACTATCATGTCATTTTAAATAATATTTTAGATAAAATTCTTTATAATTTTTATCCTTATATTATAAATGAGTGCATTGTGTTATTTCTAATAATATTTTCTATATTAACTGTAGACATATTTTTTATTTTTATATTAAACTAAATAATAATAAATTATTATTCATAATAATATTTTGGATATTAACCCATTTTAGGTTTTTTTATATTTATATTAAAAGTGAATAATATTTTTTAAAAATTAATTTTTAATATTTTTGAAATATAGGGCAAAATCTTTCGAAATTTTACAAGTTTATTGTAAAATCCATGCAATATTTTTTTAAAACATGCCAAAAATATTTTATATTTCTAAAAAAATGATCAAATAATTTTTAAAATTTTTGGCCATATGCAATGAAGAAAATATTTTATTTATTTATTTATTTTAAATTTTGTTTGGCACAAACTCATTTTTTTTGAAATAAAATTGTCAAGACAAGTTTAAAAGGATGTTTGCCTCTCACATTCTTAACATAAGAAATCTTTTAGCAAAAAATTACAAGTGAAAGAGAATCTTAATCATTTGACTTGAATTGAATCCTTAACATAAGAAATCTTTTAACAAAAAATTACAAGTAAAAGAGAATCTTAATCATTTGACTTGAATTGAACATGACTACGTTGATAAAAAAATTTTGATTCAAATATAAATTTAACTAGATATTTTGGTTTAATTTAAAAAACAAATTAAACTTGCAAAAATAAATAAAAAATATTTTAATTAAAACATATCAAAATTTAAAAAAAGATAAAGGACGTTGGTGGACATTCAAAATAATCCAACAACGTGACTTTCAAACACAACAAGATTTCATGACATCAAGCATATAAAAATTATAAATCATGTAATATTAATAATCTAATATTTATTTACTTTAAATTATTATTATTTGGTCAAAATATGTTTAATGAGAAAAACGAATCCTATAATTAAAACCTAGAATAAAAAATATGTTAACTGAAATTAATTTTTATTTTATTAATAATTTTAAGATCATGTCCTTCGCGTTAATCTAATCAATTAGGAGTAAGTTATAGACATATTAACGAGTGATTAAATGTTTTGGTTAAAAAGACTGAGTAATTATTGATCAGCCATATAAAATCCATGTTTTACTCTTTCGAACCTCTTATGCCTTCGGTTTATTTATAGCCCCACGGAGCAATTCATTAACCCTTCGATGTGGGATTGGTTCTATAAAAATATATATATATATATATATATATAAACTTAAAACAATATTATTTTTTAAATAATATAAAAATAATTGAATTAATAAAAATACTTGAATTAATTCAATGACAAAACCTAAAAGATATAGCTAAATCTATGCAGCATAATTATAAAGTATTACACTTTGTACTTTTAATTTATATATTTTTTTAAAATTTTATTAATTATTGTTAGGTTGTTTGATGCGTGTATTTTATAATTTTTTAAATTTATTTTATATAATATTATTTTAGTCTTATAATATTTTTTTTATTTTAACATTTAATATTAGATATAATCAAATTAAATTTTATAATTTTTTTATTTATTTATTATAAATTTATCTTCATCTTATAATCCAAGTTGAGAATTTGACAGAAAATTTTAGGTTCGCTCATATGTTTTTTTAATTAATTGTTTTTAATGTTATCGTTTAATATTGAATTAATTAAAAAATAAATTATTTATTTATTTTTTTACTTATGTTTTATGGAATTATCTCGATTTCATTAACCAAACTTGAAAATTTAATAATTTAACTTAGGTTAATTTATATATTTTTTTGTTTATTTTTAATTAAATATTTTTTAAAATTTATTATTTAATATTAAATTAATTTAAAATTAAATTTTATAATTTATTTTAATTTATAAAACTGTAATAATCTCATAATCTAAATTATAAATTTGATGTGTTAACTCACTTATTTAATTTAATATTTATTTTTTTAATATTAAAAAAAATATATTTAATATATTATTATTCTAATATTTTAAAAGATACCATCCAATATACTTTAGAGTTTAAAATAATATATTTTTTTTAAATAACAATATTTAAATAATTATTTATATATTTTTTAAAAAATTAATTTGCCAATAACCTACTATCAATCTATGAGACCAGTGGAAACATGTAACAGGCGACCCCAATATCCACGCATAAAATTATTAGTAAAATGATGACAGTGTCCTTTGTACTGTGTTATAG
>NW_011506247.1:0-2389 GCF_000495115.2 Populus euphratica
GAAATATGTCTAGAAAAAAAATATTTTTCTAAAAATCAAGTTAAATTTTTTTTTAATTGAAAAAAAAAAAATTACCGGAAAGTGTTTTTCGTTGATCAACTTTTCTAATGAAAAACAAATACGAGAAAGTTTAAAAAATAATTTCCTGAAAAATAGTTTCCAGAAAACAAACATGGCCTAGAACTATAGTTAAATTACTTTTTTACTCTTCATTTTTTAATTTTTAAAGCTTTACTTAAATGATATGATGATATTTGCACATGACCAAATTGTAATTTTTAATTTGTTTAAGGGTATCTTTTTATTTTTTTTTTAATAATAGTGAAATTATTGTATTGCTCTTAAAGAGTAAAGAATAAGAGGTTTTGTCCAGCGATTATATGGTAATTTTAGCTTTGTCATTAACAGTTGAATTACACGGGTATCATTATTATGCAAAATTGTTAAATTTAGCTTCAAGGGCTTGATTATCATTTTCTAATGGTTTTTTTTTGTTATTGTTATTTAGTTCTAGCTGCATTTTTATTTTTTAATAATTTTATTAATAGTTGAATTACTCAATTATCCTAGCCATTTAATTTTTTAACTTTATCTTTAAGGGCTTAGTTGTAATTTCATAAGGGGTTTTTTGTTTTTATTGCTTAGTCATAGAGGTATTTTACTTTTATGAAAAATAAAAGAAAAGTTGTTGACACCTACTTGACATGTATCAGTTGCTCTTGCTATGTCGTCTTTAAATAGTGCGGGTGGAGGATAACAATAGTTGAAATCAAGCTTTCACCACATTATTTGATGTGTCTCAACATCCTTTTTCTTTTTAGATAACGTATATATAGTAGTGAGATCTGGTTTGACACCAATTGGCTTTTTCTTTCTTGTCTTTTTTTTCTCTTTCCTCCTTAGATTACGTGTTGGCTATACAAAAAAATTATATCAGTCCTTCAATTTCTTTTGATTAAGTCCCTCTTCTCTTAATTTTAATTATTTTATTTAAATTGATTATTTCTAATTGGATTTTATTTTGAATTTTATTCCTTGTTGTTTGATTTTGTTGGGTTTTTTTTTTAACTTGACTCTCATTCTTTAAATTGCTATTTTTTTCAATCATTTTCTTAATTGATTTGTTTTTTTATATATAATTTCATCTCTAGACATTTAATTTCATTTAAATATTCCCTTAATATTTAATTTCAGGTGGCTTCTATCTTGAATTTAGTAATAATTTTTTTAATTGCTATTTATTTTGTTTTTCTATCTTTTTTTTCTTAATTTTATCCATTATTATTTGTTTGTTTAAGAATCTTGCTTTTTTATTTATTTTAGATTTGCTTTTGATAGAGTCACTCTATTCTCATGACCCTGGCCATAAATTTGAAACATCAATTTAAGTTGATTTTTCTTTTTTCTTTTCTAAAGTATTTTTTAAAAATATTTTTTTGTTGGTATTTTTTTGACTTTACTATTTATAGGGTCATCCCAATTTCATGTTCTAAGTCACATGTTTAATTTGTTCACCTTGGTTAACTATTGGGTTCACTCAAGATTTATATATATGTGTTTGTGAGATATTGATAGGTTTCCATTTTTTATATTTTCCCGATGTGTTTAGCTTTTTACAATATTTTTTTTTTATGATGTATGTTTATTTAGTTGTTTTCTTTTATATTTATCATTTAAGCTATAAGTTTTTTTAGAATGGATTTATCATTTATTTATTTAAATAAAAAAGTTTTGTAAATATAATCTAGTAATTATCTAATCTTTACAATTTCTTTCTTAGTTATTGTTAATTATTTTTATTTATTTATATAAATGATTATCGATTTATTTAGCTAAATGATTGGATATATTTTCCGATTGATATTTTTAATTTTTTAATTCTCAAAAACCAAATTGGAACAACCTGTTTGCCTTATTTTTTTAAAAAACTAATTATAACTTCCATGCCACATTCATGATTTTAATGTTCTTTCAGTTTTTTTATGCTTTTTTTAAAAAATTATTTTTTTATCCTTTACACTTGAACTATTTATATTATTTTTTATATTCATTTTTTTATTCTTCTGTATTTTTTTTTATCTTTATACCTTTTGTTTTGAAAAATTTATTCCACACCTAAGAAAATAGTATTTTACTATAACAATTACAACATTATTTTATTTTTTATATTTATTAACTATGTTAAAAATTATTTGAAAATTTTACATATTTGTATTAATATATATATATATATATATATATGATTTTTATTATATTTTTTACTTGATATGAAAAAATATGTTAATAATACCTATATATTAATTCTTTTGAGTTGAAAAAAGATTACTTGATGCACAGATAAATGAGTTGAATAAACATGCTAATATTTTTTTATATTTATTGACATAAA
>NW_011506248.1:0-2386 GCF_000495115.2 Populus euphratica
ACCTTTTCACCTTAATATCATAAACTTAATTAAATATAATAAAAGAGAGAAATATAAATAAATAAGATAATAACATAAATAAGATAAAAGTTAACTAAGTAAAGGAAAGGAAATGAGAAACATAAATAAGAGATTAATATAAGAAAAACTTAAGCATTACAATAAAGAGAAAGTAAGAACATAATCTTGATCTGAAAACTAAGATGCCTAAATGCATGACAAATGCCTCCTTTTATAGGTCAAAATTGAAAACTATTGATTTGTTGAATAATTATTGAGTGGGTAGCCACATCTTGACTTAATGAAAATCCTTATCATTTTATTTGAACAAAACATCATTGTTAACATCATAATTTAAACAAACTTAAATCATGAAAGTTCTAGGAAATTATCTCAGCTTTCTAGGAAAAAAAATTAAGGTCATTTGAACTTCTAGAACTCAAGATATGGGTTAAACACTGAATAGTGTCTAGACTGTAGGACATATTCGTACTTCTCAGTTGTTGCTAAGATTTGGACTTCCAAACAACAGAATTGAGTTTTTCTTCCCATGAATGTTCTAGGCCTATGTCTTAGCTTTCCATCCATATAGAGCAAACCTAAATTCAAGATCTACAGCTCCAAATATGACCTAATCACCTAACAGTATTTCAGTTTAAGTTAAACCAGTATCTCTTTTCTAAGTTTAACCCTCTCTTTATCCTTTCAATTTCAGTACTTAAACTCATCAATCAATCCTTTTATCTATGTGATAGACCTGCATTTAAGGTGAATATTTATCATAAATTAAAGGTATTTTATGGTATCAGGCTTGTTATTATAAAATATACTTTAATTAAGGAGTTATTAATATTTCAAGTGTAAAATGATGCTATAAAACCTTGATAAAAATACACTTTTAAGTACTAATTAGGATACTTATTTATTAAAGCACTTAAAGATTTATCAAGATGAAAAGTCTTGTTGATAAAAATTAATAATTTATCCTTATGGATTTATTACTTCTCACTTGGTCCAAATATGATTTTTGCAATAAGTCTTTTAAGATTCCAATAATATTATTTTATTTAGATGTATTTATAAATAAGATCCATGAATACAAAGAAATGGACTCAAGTATCTCTTAACATAGTTTGAACCTATATTCTAGGTAACAACTATAGGAGAATACATTAGAAACTTAGGTAAGGAAGAGCGATATAATTTGTGTAAACATTTGTAAAACACTCTTCATTTAGCCTCATTTTTATAGTGGAATTTGAAATCAAAATTGTTATAGAATTAATTCTAGTAATTACCGTAATGAATTCACTTCATTACTAGCTTTAATTACTTGACATAAAACTAAAATTAAATTTGATGTTTTTGGCTTTAAATTTGATTTTTTTAAGCTAAAAAATCCAAAAAGAATTACGGTTACTTAACAAATTAATCAGATTTTGTTCATGAGCTTGGATATGCTAATGTGATAGGAAAAAATAATTATTTATAGGCCAATGAATTATAAAACCAAATCCAAGCCTATAAAAAATTGGGTTGGCAGCACAAAAATAATTGATGGATTGTTCTTGGTAAGCCATGCAAATTAGGAATTGGTGGAGTTTTGAGGAATCACCTGGGGCATTTCATGTTTTTTTTTCCATCTCTTACAAACATGAAAAGAACCGGAGGTTCTAGCTATTACAATAGCTTTAGAGATTAACAGCTTTAATGAGTTCTCCTAGCTAGTAGATTGGGCTGTGGAGTCCTATTCGTCTAATGCAATTCATGTTTTAAGATGTTCTTAATCAGCTCCTCTTCTCTAGTTGACACTTTAAAATGAATTTACTTTTTGTGATGTGCTAAGGGAAAGTAAAAGGGTAGCTAATACTTTAGATAAGCATAGCATCCAAAAGCGGGTAGAATTTTTGTACCTTTTCTCTCTCAGATATTGTAATTTCTAGGCACTATCTTGTTGCTTGTCTTTTTAGTGTATTTCTCTTGACTTTCATGTAATTCAATAATTACACTATGTGTTCTCATTGACCAATGAAAAAACATGAAAGACTAGTCTTGCATCTTTATTGTGTGAGTTCTTAATTAGAGGCTCAGGCGAGAAAATAACCTATTTCAATATCTTTTGAACTTTTTGACTCTATTTTAAATTGATTGGTCGATATTTTCTTTTTCCTAATGATGATGAAGATAAGTAGTCTTATAGGATATGTTAGGAAAATGGTTGGTTAAGAAGTTTGAAATATGAGCTTGAAGAAAGAAGAATTTATATTACGTTAATCTATATATTCACCTACTTAAAAGGGGATCTAATTTTGAATAAATGGTTGATTAGTGATATAAATTGAACAATTCTTGGCCATTATTCTCAAGCCTATCAAATCAAAATTTC
>NW_011506455.1:0-2148 GCF_000495115.2 Populus euphratica
GCATAAGATTCTTCTCTTCACACCTAGTCAAAACCTTTTCTAAGTTAGTCAAACAATCATCAAATGAATCGCCAAAAACAGAAAAATCATCCATGAAAAATATACTAAGCATGCATCTTTGAAATGTGGTTGGTGCATTACATAATCCAAAAGGCATCCTTCGATATGCAAAAGTACCAAATGGACATGTGAAAGTAGTCTTTTCTTGATCTTCCAATGCAATTTCAATTTGGTTGTAACCCGAATAGCCATCTAGGAAACAATAAAATTCATGACATGCAACTCTTTCTAGGATTTGATCCATGAAAGGTAAAGGAAAATGATCTTTTCTGGTCATTGAATTAAGTTTCCTATAGTTAATACACATGCGCCAACCAGTCACATGCGCCAACCAGTAACAGTTCTAGTGGGAATTAACTCATTGTTCTCATTTGTTATCACAGTGACTCCTAACTTCTAAGGTACAACTTGGGTAGGACTTACCCATTTGCTGTCAGAAATAGGATAAATGATTTCATTATCTAGAAGCTTAATGACTTCATTTTTCACTACTTCTTTCATATTAGGATTTAGCCTTCGTTGCATTTCTCTAGAGGGTTTAGTGTTTTCCTCTAAATAAATTATGTGTGTACAAATCAAAGGACTAATTTCTTTTATATCAGTTATGGTCCATCCTAATGCATTTTTGTGCATTTTCAGAGTTTGTAATAACTTACCTTTTTGATGTGCATTAAGTTTGGAAGAGATTATTACCGGAAAAGTTTCATTTTCTCCCAAAAATGAGTATTTGAGATTGGATGGCAACGGCTTCAAATCAGGTTTTGGTGATTGAACACTTGAAGGTATGGACTTAATTGATCGTGGTGGCAATTCCTCAATTTGTGGCCTCCAATTACTTGTCTTTGATTCTTCCTGAAAATAAATCATTTCCAAATCATCAGATTCATCAATCTCAATTTCATTGGAAGTGGTTGGAAATTGATCATGAATTAATTTTTCAGTAAAGTCCACTTTCTGTAAATCATTATCATCTCTAGGTTGCTTGCAAATGTTGAAAATATCCATCTCCAATGTCATGTTTCCAAATGATAGCTTCATCAGTCCATTCCTATAATTAATCAATGCATTAGAAGTTGCAAGAAATGGACGTCCTAAAATAACAGGAAATGAATTACATACTTTAACAGGTTGTGTGTCCAAGACAATAAAATCCACAGGATAAATGAATTTATCAACTTGTACTAACACATCTTCAATTATTCCTCTAGGCACTTTTATAGATCTATCGGCAAGTAAAAGAGTTATAGAAGTTGGTTTTAACTCACCTAGATTGAGACTCTGAAAAACTGAATATGGAAGTAAATTCACACTGGCACCAAGATCAAGTAAGGCTCTTTCAATTTTATGCTCTCCAATAAAGCAGGAAATTGTAGGACAACCAGGGTCTTTAGATTTCAAAGCATTATTGTTTTGAAGAATGGCACTTACTTGTTCCGCTAGAAAGGCTTTCTTTTTCACATTCAGTTTCCTCTTCACAATGCAGAGATCTTTCAAAAATTTAGCATAGGAAGGAACCTGTTTAATAGCATCCAGCAAAGGTATATTGATCCTTACCTGTTTGAAAGTTTCAAAGATTTCAGAGTTGTGATTAACTTTCCTTTGTTTGGTCATGTCTTGAGGAAATGGAAGTGCCTGTAGAGAATCAGTCGTTTCTTTGCAATTTTCAAATTCAACCTCTTCCTTACCCTTAGAGATTGACTCATCATCTTTCTCATAAGGTTCAAGAGAGGGTTTTTCAATAACCTTACCACTACGCAGAGTAGTGACTGATTTGACTTGATCCATGTGTTGGTTTCCGGAACTACTTGCATTTACATTATATTGCCCCTTGGGATTTTGTTGTGGTTGAGATGGAAACTTACCTTTCTCTTGGAAACTGAGAGCAGATGTTAATTTTGCAAGAGTATCTTTAAAATCTGTCATGTTTTGAGCAAGTTGAGTATTGATTGTCTCTTGCTTTTCAATGAATGCATGCAATGTTTCCTCAAGATTTCTTCTAGGAGGTGGAGCATAAGGAGGTGCATATCCATAAGAATTTTGGAAATTGTGGTGTGCTTGAAACGGTGGTTGTGAAGTTTATGAATTGTT
>NW_011506250.1:0-2384 GCF_000495115.2 Populus euphratica
TGTTAGCAACGGATTTTAGTATTATTTATAACAGCGTAATCCGTTGCTAATGACTATATTTTTTAGTAGTGTGAGTATCCATTAGGCCAGGAGCTTTAGCATCATCAATGGCAAATAATACATTCTTGATGTCCAAATCAGAGACTCGAGTCAGAAAAGAAGCATGAGAGGCAGCCAGCAGTTGAATTACCAAGCAAATAAGGCCACATGTAAAAGAGCTTTTTTTTTTTTAATTAAATGTAAGAATATATTATAAATCAAAAGTAACAATGCTGAAAAAACAGCAAAAACAAAGAAAATATATACAGATAGATAAGACAAAGGGTTCCCCTTGGAACCATCTAAGAAAACACCTGAATAACAACAAACCGCAACCAAATAAAATCCAGGAAACGGCCACAGCAAATTATAACTACTAGCCAAGAGCAGCAGCAGACGATGACTCCTCCATGCAGCAGGAGCAGCGTAGCTACTAGCCATCCAAGCAAAAAACAAAGAAGTATCTCATCCATGCAGAGACGAACCATCATCCATAACGGAGGCAATTGTCAACGCTTATCATGCAGGGATGAAGAACTTTCGGCCATCCATATAGACACAATTACCAGCCATCCATGCAAAGCATGCCCATCCATGCAGAGTCGTAGAAAGGCATCCTTAGAGAGACAGAGACAACCCAGCCAGAACACATTAATATACTAGCAGCCAAAAACAGGAGGCAACAGCTCATTCATGTAGATACAAGGAACAGTGAACACTAGAGGATGAAGAGAGATGTCTATAGATTAGCCAGAAAAATCACCAAGCAAATAAGGCCACATGCACGAGCATGCAAGAGCATGCAGAGCCCCTTCATCATCACGTTCAGAGAACAAAGCATAGCCAATCAGAAGCTCCCACCCATCCAAATTGCCGAAAGCACAAACCAGAAATTACATCCCATCAGCTCAGCAAGGCGACACCAAAAGCACCATGCAGAGAGGAGGACCATCCAAATTACAGCCAAAATAAATTACATCACTAACAGCCAAGAACAGTGGACAGCTGCTCCACCTATGCAGAAACGAGGATTCATGCACGTCCAGCACACTGTAGCTCCAGCCAATCAAAACACATACAAGTTCATGCAGAATATTTGTTTCAGCACACCGGTGAAGGAAATAGCCAATCAGGGGCGCTCCCTCCCATCCATAATAAATGCTCAATTTCCTTAATGCATTCTATGTAAGATTCCTGCATGCACATGCAGAAAAAACACACAGCATTTGTAGAACACCATTATATCCATAGTCATTAGGCTGCAAGCCACCACAAAACCACCCAAAACAGCCCCAGCCAGAAAAAGCTTAGGGCGAAAGATCATGCAAGGCCACGAAGGACCATGCATCGGCAACAGTAGAAGTTCTTAGTCAAAGGAAATAACTGACCACGACAATTTGTTGTCTCATCTTTCCGAGGAATCACCAGGCAACGTTGATGAGAAAATGATTTTTCTCATGGAAATGAAGTACCATGAAGAAGAGGATTTGAAATTTTTGAAAGACTAGTGCAGGAAGGGCACTCTTCCCCTCAAATATTCTCTTGTTCCTTTCTTCCCATATCAAGTAAACTATCATGCTGAGACAAACTCCTCGCACAGCACTCTTTAAGGTGGTCATGCACCTGTTTATTCTCAGCCAGTCTTTAGTTTTGTTCCACAAGGAGGATGTCCAGGTGCAGCCAAAGAACAGATGCTGATGGTTCTCCTCTTCCTGCCTACAAAAGATACAGAATGTGTCGGTATGAATGAATCTCAGCCGATCTCTAGTTCGGAGCTTCCCTAGCATAGCAAGCCATAATATGAAATTGTATCTGGGAAGGGACCATTGTTCCCAAACTGTCTTCTCCCAGGGGACGGCTGAACCTTGAGGCCTGAGTGAGGCGTAAGCATTTGAAGTGAACCCTCCTCCTCTCCGTTCCCAATCTGTCATTAAATCAATAACCTGTGAATGTCCTCTGTAGGCCCCGACGAGATGATCTTTTAGAAGAATAATGGATTTCCACAGTGGGGAGGAAGTCTTTTGGCTCTGAGCGTTCCAGATAGAGTGCGTTTGAAGATAAAAGTGATGTAACCGACTAATCCATATGGAATCCTGCTACAAGCTTGAATATCAAGTAATCCCAGGCCTCCTTCATTTTTCGGTAAACATACAGTTTTCCAAGTCACAAGAGCAGACTTACTCCGGCAGAAATCTGCTGTCCACAGGAATTTTCGGCAAATGCAAGTGATTTGCCTGATAACAGCTCGTGGTATAGGAAAAATACTAACCCAAAATTTCACCATACCATGTAAAAGTGATTTGATAAGCTCCAGTCTACCTGCATAAGTAAGATGCTTTCCCACC
>NW_011506251.1:0-2383 GCF_000495115.2 Populus euphratica
TTTGCGTGCATAAATTTGTGATTGCTTTTGTTTGGATGCTAATAATGATTTGTGATCAATTTTCTAAGATCTGCAGTGATATCGGTGGTTATATATATTATTGATTGTATTAATCTTAAAATAAGCTTATTATTGAATTTGATTTTTTTATTATTTATATCTAATAAAGTAACAGATTTATGAAAGTTCAATATCTATACTGATTTAATATTTATTTTTGTATTGAGTATAAATTATCAACTATTATATATATTATAACTTAAAAAAATTGTATTCCATGAAGTACCTATACCTTCATCAAATATACTGGAGATTTGTTTTCTCCCATTCTAAAATCCGACAAATATGAAATGGAGATAGGAAGATAAATAACCCTCCCAACGGACGTCCCTACCCTTTTTTGCAAGTGATGAAATTTATGCAAAATAATTTACGGCACATCATGTATCTTAAAATTATATGAGCCTTCGTACTTTGTAATTGAATGCACTTCTACTGTTTATAGTTGACTACTTGTTTATGCAAAAATTCAATCATTGCTAGTGGTTTTTTAATTAAAAAAGTTTAAATAGTGAGGGGACCGGTTAATTCAATACAACTCGGTTAATTTGATAGTTTAAATGTAAAGATGAGCAGTAAAAATATAATTTAACTAAAAAATATTCAAAATAAAATTTTTTTATAGATATATTGAGATGATAACATATTAAATCGACCATGATCAACCCGGTTAACCTACTAAGTTTACTACCCGAGTCATGAGACTATGATAATCTCATATAAAGTAAATCAAAATAAATTATAAAGTCCAATTCTGAATCAATTTAATGTTGAAGGATGAAATTAAAAAATAATTAATTAAAAAAATATGAACTAAGTATACCTGCCAAACAAACAACTCGAGTTATGAGATCATGATAACCACACATAAAATAAATCAAAAGAGATATAAAGTCAACCTATATTAACATGTCAAACACGTAACTCTAGTAATGAGATTGAGATAACTTCATTGAAAGTGAACCAAAAAAATAAATCAAATTAATCTAAGTTAACTTATCAAATTCATAACTTAAGTTATAAAAATAGGATAACCTCATAGAAAGCAAATTGAAACAAATTATAAAGCTCAATTCTCAATCATATATATATATATAGATTAAAAAAGACAAAAAAAAAAACACACTATTATAATGCATAGTATTTTATGAGATGATGCATAGAAAAAACACACTATTAACCATACAATGAAAAGTGAACAAAAAAAACACAAAAACCCCTTTCTAAAAATTAAATGTTAAATGATGAAATTAAATTTAAAAAAAAGACCTAAAAAACCAAAGTCAACTCACGTTTACCTTAAAAAATCATGATCATGATCATTAGCTCAAGATAATTGCGTAGTAAGCAAACCTAAAAAAATAATGAAAAAAAATTTTTAAAAAAGTCGAGGTATAAAGCTTAAATAGACAATACTAAAACAAACAATGAAAAAAAAATTTTGAGTCGACCAAGGTTAACTCACTAACCTAAAAGCCATGAAAACAAGATTGGGATAATATCATAGAAAAAATAAGAAAAAAATAAAGCACAAAGACTAGCTCTTAAAAAATAAATATTAAAAAATAAAATTAAAAAAAGACATAAAAAATGATCAAAGTCAACTAATGTTAACCTTTAAGCTTCGTGATCATAGTCATGAGGCTAGAAGGCAAACTAAAAAAAACAACAAAGAAAAAAATCTAAAAATAAAATAAAATTGAGGCATGGAATTAAAAAACAAAAACAATAAAAAAATTTAAGTTAACTTGAGTTAACCTACTAACCTTACAACTATATGCATAAAACTTAGATAATCCTATAGAAATTAAAACAAAAAAAAAAGCATGAAAACAAATTTTATAAAAATCAAATATTAAAAACAAATTAAAAAAAATAATTTATAATAGCCTAAACAATGCTAAAGTCAATACGTGTTAATCTTTAAAATTCATGGTCTAATAAAAAAAGCAATAAAATAAAGATTCAAAATAAAAGAAATCCAAGTAAAATAATAGGAGCCAGATTCGAATGAAAAAAATTAAAATCAAATAATGGGGAAGAAATTAAAACAAAATTTAAGTGAAAGGATTTAAAAACATCAAAAAACTAAAAACTAAATTTGACATAATAATGAAATGAAGTCTATTGATTAGGGACTGAATAAACCAAAAGAAGATAAAGAAACTAAAAAAAAATAGCAATAAAAAAATAAAACTAATTAGATTTTAAATATGAATGGTAGGACACTCCCATGCTTTAGCCAACCACTTTTTTTTATAAATATTTTACATTTATAAGAGGCTAAATTATCCTTAATTAACTTAATTATAACAAAAAAAAA
>NW_011506252.1:0-2382 GCF_000495115.2 Populus euphratica
CCAAACCCCTTCACTTTCACATAGAAGATAGAACCACTTTTTTCTACTTTCTCTGGCTCCTTCCTCGATTGACATTGCAAGGCTGTGTCCAGTCCTAATATACTATATACATATGCCAGCTATAACTATTCTTTAATCAACTAGCTACCCATGAAAGCAACTATATAAGGGACCCAAGCTCAAAGTTCCAACATCACACAACACATTTAGCTCTCTCTTGATAAATCTCTTGCTTGCTGCTGGTACATATAATATACATCTCCTGATTGTTTGCTTGGAAAAAGATAAGATGTCGTTCGTTCGTTCGAGAAAGCTTTCTTCAATGCTTTTGTTTACTCTGTTATTTGCTTGTCTGATGGGAGTTTCCAAGGGTGGCAATTTCTTCCAAGATTTTGACATCACCTGGGGCGATCAACGTGCTAAGATACTAAACGGTGGCCAGCTTCTCACACTCTCTCTCGACAAGGCTTCTGGTTCTGGCTTCCAATCCAAGAATGAGTACTTATTTGGCCGAATCGACATGCAAATCAAGCTAGTAGCAGGCAACTCGGCTGGTACTGTCACTGCATACTATGTAAGCCACGATCTTTATGCTCGATTGAATTTCTTCTCTAGCTCGTAAATTTGGGGTTTCTCATATTTTTCTTACTTGTGCAGCTATCTTCTCAAGGGTCGACCCACGATGAGATTGACTTTGAGTTTTTGGGCAATGCAACTGGAGAGCCATATATTGTCCATACCAATGTGTTCTCCCAGGGGAAAGGCGACAGAGAGCAACAATTCTATCTCTGGTTTGATCCCACCAAGGCTTTTCACACCTATTCCATTGTGTGGAACCAACAACGCATTATGTAAGTAAAAAATGCTCAAATTTCAGTACTTATGTATCGTCACAAGCCGAATTTCAAATGCTAAATTTGAAATATGTTGCGCTTTCATTGCAGTTTCTTAGTGGACAACATCCCAATAAGAGTGTTCCATAATCTGGAATCAATCGGCGTGCCATTCCCGAACAAGCAAGCCATGAGGATACATTCAAGTCTCTGGAATGCTGATGACTGGGCAACAAGAGGGGGGCTTGTAAAGACTGACTGGACACAAGCTCCTTTCACCGCTTCTTACAGAAATTTCAAAGCCAATGCTTGTATTTGGTCACCTGCATCACCTTGTACCTCCACCTCCCCAAATTCTGTGCAGGACAATGCTTGGCAAGTTCAAGCACTTGATGCCCCGGGGCGCAACAGACTTCGATGGGTGCAACAAAAGTACATGATTTACAACTACTGCACTGACTTGAAGCGGTTCCCCCAGGGTCTCCCACCTGAATGCAAGCGATCGAGATTTCTTTGAAGAAACTACACGTTGATGAGATTGTCACCTATTATGAAAGTTCTTTATTCTTTATGCAAATTAAAATATGTGAATGTAATATGAAATAAATCAGTTTTAATTCTTTATTCTTTTTACAAATAAAATGTAACACCAAATGAATCGATTTCAATTTTTTAATTATCCTCTACTTCCGTTACGGTTATTGCAACTCGTCCTCCATCTTTTACAATGTGCATGAAGAAATTTTCTCAAGCAACCAGCTTGAAGTTTATGGTGTAATCCGCTATGCGTTAACTTTACATTTACGATATGATTGATAGTAATGAATGGTTTTTGTCAATTTATACATGGCCTGTATTAATGGCGGCATTTCAACTCGTAATTGCATCGTGTATATCCCAGGTGATGTTTTTGGTAAAAGTAGAACCTGTTGCTAAGAGCTGAAAATCAACTTAATAATTGGGTGTCAAACAATCAATTAATTATACCAAATGATTATTGTGGTATATCCGTTGTAATCACTCAAGTAAAGATGAGTTATTTCCAGTTCTGAAAGAAATCCATTCTCTCCATCAGCATAAATTATCCTTATTACTCGAAAAACTACTAGGCTTTCAGTTCCTCTCTGGCTCAAAGATCGACTGATTTAAACCTTAAAATAGTATATTGTGCTTTGCACTCGATTTCCCTTAATTGTATATTAGTTTGTGCTTTGGGGTTTGAGGATAATTAATCCCGTGCTTGTGCATTCATCTTTGTGCTCTTGTAATAGTGAATTGCGCTCACTATTCGTTTATCCTTTAATGTTTTTTTAGATAAATGTTCTTCTCATCAATGAATCTAGACTTGTAAAAATTAACCACCAAATCTTGATTACCAAACAAATTAAATTCATTAATTAATTATTTCGTGACAAGGACACTACACTTGCTGAACCCCCAAACCCCACCTAGTTTGTTCGTATTGGTCAGCAGTTGCTTATTACATTATTCCAAAAGTTTGAACCAAAAAAATAATATTGAAATTTTCAGAGCTCCACCTTTTGAATAG
>NW_011506261.1:0-2366 GCF_000495115.2 Populus euphratica
AAATATTATTTTTTAAAAAAATTATTAACACGTGTGGAGCATCATAAGCTGGTGGCTGGCTCCGGTACCCTTTAGATGGTGTTTATCAATTTATTTAGTTACTAAACATGATATTTAATAATACTTTAAAAAGGTTTTTGTGTCATTTCAATGATAAGACGATGCGTGTATTAAATACATATCTAATTTGATATTGATAACTATTTTTTATTTTTTCTTCTTTTCTCTTCACCTTAAATTTTAAGTCAAATTGTTCAAAATTTCATACCAATCCCTTTAATTTTTTTATCTTAACATTTGATCATTATCCTTTTAATTACTATTTATTTTATTTTGAATAATAAAAAAATAGAATTCCTTTTCAGTCTCACCCCTTCTTTTTTATTATTTTTATTTTTCAAATTTGATCTTCATTTTATTGATTGCTATTTGTTCTATTTGAGATTATTTTTATTTATTTTTTACTATTTCATTCTCTCTAAGTTTATTTTCTATTTAAATTTGATTCTCATTCTTTTGATTGTTATTTTTTTTATTTTTGCAAAGTTTTAAAATTTATATTTTTTTATTTCTTCCTTCAATATTAAATTAGTTATGAATTAAGTTTCTTGATTGTATTTGGATTTATAATTGTATTTGGGTCTATGATTGCATGGGTTACAAATTTTAGATATTAACTTGACTTTAAGTGGTTTGTTCAAATTTACTTGTTTTTTCTTTCTTTATTTAACCTCTTGTTTTTTTTTTTTAAATTTTATCATTTAATATTTATTTAATTGGAGGCTAATCTTTGTTATTTTTATTTATTAGCTTTCTATAGAGTTTTTCACTTATTTTTTAAATAACTCAGCTTATCTTAAGTCTTTTTATTTTTTATTGAATTTTATTTGGTTGAGTTTTTAAATTGATGTCTTTTTTTTATTCCATCCTCAATATTTGGAATAGTTTTTTTAAATAATTTATTTAACCTCATATTTTTTAGTTAATCTAGACTAAAAAATATTTGGAATAATATTTGGTTTGCTTAAATTTGCTTGCTTTCTCTTTTTTTCTTTATTTAACCTCATGTTTTTTTAAAAAACATTTATCATTTAATATTTATTCAATTGGAGGCTAATATCTATTATTTTTATTTATTAGAGTTTTTCACTTATTTTTTAAATAACTCAACTTATCTCAAATCTTTTTATTTTTTATTCTTTATTGAATTTTTTTTGGGTGAGTTTTTAAATTGATTTTTTTATTCCATCCTCAATATTTGGAATAATGTTTTTAAATAATTTATAAAATCAGATTATTTTTTTAATTTCATTCCCTTTTACTTTTTTAATCTTTCAAATTTGATTTTTATTATTTTGATTGCTATTTAGTTTATTTGAAATATTTTTTTAAATTAACTTTTTTACAATTTCATCTTCCTTAACACTTTTTTTCATATAAATTTTGATTCTAATCTTTTTTATTGTTTTTGTTTTTTTTTACTTTGACAAGTGTTTTAAACTGTTAAGGTTTTTTCTATTTCAACATTTAATATTAAATTGATTAGGGATTTAGCTCTTATATTAAGTCTATATCCAAGATTTTGAGAGTTGTGAGTTTAGAGGTTAACCAAAATTTAGAAAGTTCGTTTGAATTAGTTTTTTTTTCTTTTAATTTTATCATTTATTATTTATTCAATTGGAAACTAGAACTTGTTATTTTTATTTATTTGTTTGTTGAATTTTTCAATGATTTTGAAAATGCTCGTGATTATCTCGAGTCTTTTTTTGGTTATTTCTTGAATTTTCTTTGGCTAATTTTCTAAATTAATTTTTTTTTATATGATTCTATCATTCAATACTAAATTAATTAAGAATTAAGATTTTCTAAATTTATTTTTATCTCAACACATCAAAACAATAAAAAAATTTAAAAATTTAAAATCATTTAAAAATAATATTTGACCATATTCTCAAACACACTCTTAATTGATTGGTTGATATATTGGTTGTTTCTCGTTTAGGAACTTCATTTGTACAACATCTTTCACCTTTTGTTTTTGCGTTTTAATTTTTTTTTGAAAAAAATTAATTTCTTTTCTTTGCTTTAGATTAATATATTTTAATGTTTTTAAATCATTTTAATGTTTTGATATCAAAAATAATTTTTTTAAAAAAATATTATTTTAATATATTTTTAAATAGAAAATAAAGGCAGTTATATTTTCAATTAAATATAATTAAATATTTTCAAACCAGTGCTTGGCCTAGCGGTGCCCCTTCCACTGCACCTGGGTTCGAGCCCTGGCATGCACGCCTGTCACCCTCGTGGTGCCTTACATGCCTACTGGGTTTGCAAGGTATTCAGTGGGCCATGGGGATTAGTCG
>NW_011505869.1:0-2867 GCF_000495115.2 Populus euphratica
TTTATGAAGGGTGTACACCTAGAGATAGGCAAATTGTTGAATTGATGTGCAATCAAATTTTTGAAGATAAAGACCTTGATGAAGCAATGGAGTACTTAGAATTATTAGCTGAAAATGCTCAAAATTAGGACATTATGAGTACTTATGAGGGACCGAGTAAAACTCAACTTTATACATCTAGTGGAGGTATGTATAACCTTAGAGAAGATCATGACCTCCAAGCCAAGTTTGCATCTTTAGCTAGAAAAGTCATCCTTAACTTACTCGGTCAGAGTGGTCAATTAAAATTCACCCAAATTTCAATTGGAAAAGTGAGAACAACAATGTTCAAACTTCACAACCACCATTTCAAGCACACCATAATTTTCAAAATTCTTATGGATATATAGCTCGTTATGCTCCACCTCCTAGAAGAAATCTTCAAGAAACATTGCATGCATTCATTGAAAAGCAAGAGACAATCAATACTTAACTTACTCAAAACAAGACAAATTTTAAACATACTATTGCAAAATTCACATCTGCGCTCAATTTCCAAAAGAAAGGTAAGTTTCCATCTCAACCACAACAAAATCCCAAGTGGCAATACAATGCAATAGCAAGTAGTTTCAGAAGTCAACACATGGATCAAGTCAAATTAGTCACTACTCTTTGTAGTGGTAAGGTTATTGAAAAACCCACTTTTAAACCTTGTGAGAAAGATAATGAGTCAATCTTTGACGGTAAGGAAGGGGTTGAATTTGAAAATTGCAAAGAAACGACTGATTCCCCACCAGTACTTCCATTTCCTCATGTCATGACCAAATAAAGGAAAGTCAATTACAACTCTGAAATCTTTGAAACTTTCAAACAAGTAAGGATCAATATATCTTTACTGGATGCTATTAAACAGGTTCCTTCTTATGCTAAATTTTTAAAAGATCTGTGTACTATGAAGAGAAAATTGAATGTGAAAAGGAAAGCCTTTTTAGCCGAACAAGTGTCATTCTTCAGAACAATAATGCTTTGAAATATAAAGACCCTGGTTCTCCTACAATCTCTTGCTTTGTTGGAGAATATAAAATTAAAAAAGCCTTGATCTTGGAGCTAGTGTGAATTTACTTCATATTCATTTTTTCAAAGCCTCAATTTAGGTGAGTTAAAACCAATTTCTGTAACTCTTTTACTTGCCAATAGATTTGTAAAAGTGCCTAGAGGAATAATTAAAGATGTGTTAGTACAAGTTGATAAATTCATTTATCCTGTGGATTTTATTGTCTTGACACACAACCTGTTGAAGCAAGTAATTCATTTCCTGTTATTTTAGGATGTCCATTTCTTGCAACTTCTAATGCATTGATTAATTATATGAATGGATAGATAAAGCTATCTTCTGGAAACATGACATTGGAGATGAATATTTTCAACATTTGCAAGCAACCTAGAGATGATAATGATTTACAAGAAGTAGATCATATTGACGAATTAGTTTATGATCAACTTGAATCTACTTTAAGTAAAAATGAGTTGGATGAATCTGAAGATTTGCAAATGATTTATTCTAAAGCAAGTAATTCATTTCCTGTTATTTTAGGATGTCCATTTCTTGCAACTTCTAATGCATTGATTAATTATATGAATGGATAGATTCAACATCTAATATCATACCAATCGATGACTACTTTCCTAATGAATCCTTACTTTCTCTTAGTCCAATGCTTTGGTATGATAAAAATAATAATTTTCTTGCTTCATGAGATTTGCCAACATATTCGAGTACCCAAGATAAAGGAAAGTTTTTGAATGAATGCAAAAACTTTTATTGGGATGACCTGTACTTATTCAAATATTATCCTGATCAAATATTTCAAATATCCATTCCTGACAATGAGGTAAGTAGTGTCATTAAACTTTTTCATTCTAAAGCATGTGGGAGCCATTTCTTCTCAAAAAAGACAACTGCGAAAATCTTTTAAAATGGATTTTATTAGCCCACCATGTTCAAAGACACGTATTCATTCTGTAAAACTTATGAAAATTGTCAAAAAGTTGATACTGGTCAAAAAGTTTTGCTTTATAATTCTCAACTCTATTTATTCCTTGGGGAGCTAAGATTAAGATGGGGCAGTTCCTTTATTGAGAAACATGTGTATCCTTATAGGACCTTTGATATTGAGAATCCAAAGAATAATAATGTTTTTAAGGTAAATGGACATCATTTGAAAGCTTACTTTGATAATTTTCCTAGTGAAAATGAATCCACTAGTTTGAATGATCCTGTAGATAAATGTTGATTATTTTGTTTTTCTCACATTGTTTTTATGGTTTGTGACTCTTGGTTTGCTAGTCTCTCTCACCCCGGTTAAAATGGCGGATAACGGTACTCCAAGACTTTTAAGTTGGTTCTTTCAGTTTCTCATCATAACTGATATTTGTTCAATTCCTTGTTCTTTCTCTTCTCTTTGCATCTTTTTTTCACTTCTCATGTTTTTTTCAAAACCTTAAAATGCGATTACAAAAATTTATCGAGCTAGGTGTGCAAGATTGAGGTTGTTAATGAACCATGGAATTCCTGAAGAGATTCGTTGGCTAATTGAAGCAAAGGTCTGTTTATCAAGTGAGTCTTCCAATTCTTTTATTTCATACATACTTGGGACAGGTAAAAGCACTTTTGCAAAGATACGTCATGCAAAACGACTAAAAGTATGCCATCGATGTGCCATATGGACTTACAATGCACAATGTCATTCTTTAGAAAAGGTATCTGTAAACCGTGAAGATAAAATACTATTCATTAAGAATGGCCTGAGTAAGGGGTCTTTAGATAATCTTCTATTGACTCTTGAGATGCATCCTATTGAAGATGTGCATCATGCAATTCATGATTT
>NW_011500521.1:0-8252 GCF_000495115.2 Populus euphratica
CGTATAACACTTGGTATAACAAATACTTGACATTTTCATAGCCAACTGTATAGTATATAACCTACACATGTGTTATGAAGGAACTTGATTTGTTGTTATCATAAGTTAGCATAATGAATTCATGATAATATTTAAAAGTTTGGTGTTACTTAAATAAGATAATTAATATGATCATGTTAATAATTTATAATGAGCTATTAATGACATATCATCCGATTGGAATATCTTTTATGTTTAGTTTCTAGTTGAGTAATAGAAAGAGTTTATATTATATTTATTAGAAATGCCATTAATAGATTCTCTAACCTTGATAACTATTTTTATCATTATTTAATCTTTACATTAATCTTACATATCAAAGTCCTCTTTAACTCATCATCATCATTATTATTATAGTTAATCTTTATATGGTTTGACCCTCGCCTTGCCGGGTTATGTATTACGTTAACACTTGACACGACTAAAAGATTGATGTCTTCTCCCAAGTGCAGAGTGTCGAAGTAATAAATAACCCGACAAGACCGGGGTCGAACCACAGGGAGGTTAATTGTACAAATTATAAACAACAATAATAGCAATAACACCAATAATAGCAATAATAACAATAACAGCAACAACAACAATAATTATAATAATAATAATAATAATAATAATAATAATAATAATAGTAGTAGTAGTAGTAGTAGTAGTAGTAGTAGTAGTACTAATAATAATAATAATAATAATAGTAGTAGTAGTAGTAGTAGTAGTAGTAGTAGTAGTAGTAGTAGTAGTAGTAATAATAATAATAATAAAAAAAAAAAAAAGAAAAAGAAGAAGAAGAAGAAGATGATTAGAACTTTGAGATGAAATATTAACGTAAAGATTTAACAATGATAACAATAAATGTCAAGGTTAGAGGATCCACTAATGGTATGTCAAACAAGTATAGTATAAACTCTAATTAGTCAATTGGAAACCACACACAAGGAGGTTCCAATTAGATTATAGATTATTAACATGATTACATTAGTCATCTTATTCGATTAATGCTAATACTTGTAAATCTCGTCAAGCATTCATGATTATAACTTATGTTAACAACAAATCAAGTTCCTTTCATAGCTCAGGTGTCGGTTATACCATACAGTATGGGCTATGAAGAGTATGAACTATGAAAGTGCTAAGCATTTGTTGTACCAAGTGTTATACAACATAAATCAAGATTAGTCATTTAACAAGCAAAGTATTAAAAAGTGAACAAGATAACAAATATAAAACATGTTAGTATCAAACATTAAAGTCCATATTAAGTTTACACTATACTTATTCTTACACCATTAGTGTAACCTTTTCACTTTGACATAATAAACTTAGCTAGACAAAATGAAAGAAAGAAAAATAAATAAACAAAATAAGAATATAAATAAGATAAAAGTTAACTAAGTAAATGAAAGGAAATGAAAGGCATAAACTTCATATTAATGAAAGCAAAGCATAAACATTACAAAAAATACAAAGAGAGAAAGCAAGGGCATGATCTTGATCTGGAAACCAAGATGCCTAAATGCATGGAAAATGCCTCCTTTTATAGGCCACAATTGGGAACTATTGATTTGATGACTAATTGATGAGTGGGTGACCAACTCTTGACTTGGTGACAATCCTTATCTTCTCTTGTTTGCCCAAAACGTCATTGATAACGTCAAAATTGGAGCCACATGTTGTCCGCCATTTAACCGGGGTGAGAGAAACTAGCAAAAATCACTCAAAAATAATAATCAATCTTTATATATAGGATTACCCAATTCAACAGTCATGTTCAACTGAAAAATTATCAAAGTAAACTTTCAGACGATGTCCATTTACCTTGAAAACATTGTCATTCTTTGGATTCTCAATGTCGTAGGCCCCATATGGATACACATGTTTCATAATAAAAGGACCGCTCCATCTTGATCTTAATTTTCTAGGAAATAAATGCAGTCGAGAATTATAAAGCAAGACTTTTTGACCAACATTGAATATTTTTCTTAGTATTTTCTTGTCATGAAACTCTTTAATTCTTGCTTTATGAATTCTTGAATTTTCATATGCATCATTTCTTATTTCCTCAAGCTCATTTATTTGTAATTTTCGCAGTTGACTAGCATCATCCAGATTTGAATTAAAAGCTTTAATAGCCCAATAAGCTTTATGTTCAAGTTCCACAGGCAAGTGACAAGGTTTTCTATAGACTAGTATATAAGGTGACATACCTAATGATGTTTTATAAGCAGTTCGATAAGCCCAAAGTGCATCATTAAGTCTTAAAGACCAGTCTTTCCTATTAGGGTTCACTGTTTTCTCCAAAATATGTTTGATCTCCCTATTAGCAAGCTCTACTTGTTCACTTGTTTGAGGGTGATAAAGGGTGGCAACTTTGTGTGTGATTCCATATTTCTTCATTAAAGACTCAAATGGCTTATTGTAGAAATGTGTTCCTCCATCACTTATTATGGCTCGAGGGACTCCAAATCGATTCAAAATATTTTCTTTAAAAAACTTTATCACTGTTTTGTGATCATTGTTTCGACTTGAAATTGCCTCTATCCATTTTAAAACATAATCTACTGCGACTAATATATATAAGAAACCAAATGAAATCTATACCCCAGTAGTCAAAGATCTCAATAACAATAATAGGATTTAAAGGCATCATGTGACGTTTTGAAATAGATCCCAACTTTTGACAATTTTCACAAGACTTGTAAAATGCATGTGAGTCTTTGAATATGGTGGGCCAATAAAATCTACTTTGTAAGATTTTTGCAGTTGTCTTTCTTGACGAGAAATGGCCCCTACATGCCTCAGAATGACAAAATTTAATGACACTACTTACCTCATTGTCAGGAATGCATCTTCAAAATATTTGATCAGGACAATATTTGAATAAATAAGGATCATCCCAATAAAAGTTTTTCACTTCGTTCAAGAACTTTCTTTTATCTTGGGTACTCCAATGAGCTGGTAATTGTCCTGAAACAAGAAAATTGACAATATTAGCAAACCCAGGTTGCTCTTTTTCAAATATACTAAGGCTACCAAGATGAGTGTTGGTTTGACGTGTGTATGACCTATGAAAGACGTTTCTATTTCAATCTTCCCGAGGTTCAGAAGGCTCTTCATGCAAATCGAACAAAACTACTCGGTCCCTGGTTCATGTGCAGTAAACAAGTGTGGTATGCTTTCTCTTTCTCTTTCTTTATTTAAGGAAACAGTGTCAGAAGGCATGTTTTCATCACATTAAATTATTTGAAGGTGATTAGTACTTAAAAATGCATTCTCATTAAGGATTTATGTCATCATATTGCACCTAAAGTATCATTAAATTCCCTAACAAAAACATGTTTTATATTAGCAAGTCTAAAAATATAATATACCTTTAATTCATGGTAAATGTTCATCCTAAATGCAGGTCTATCACATAAATAAAAGGATTGATTGATGAGTTTAAGGATTGAAATTGAAAGGATAAAAAGAAGGCCAAACTTAGCAAAGTGTTGCTGGTGCATTCCAAACTCGAACACCGTTCAGTAATTTGATCATATCTGGAGCTGTAGATATCAGATTTAGGTCCATTTTATATCGATGGAAAGGTAAGACATAGACCTACAACTTTCATATGAAGTCAAAGACTCAGTTCTGCCGTTTTCAAGCCCAAATCTTAGCAACAACGAAGACGTCGGAAGCTGTCCTGCAGCTCAAGCACTATTCGGTTTTTGGCTCATATCTTGAGTTCTAGAAGTCCAAATGAGCTCTGGTTTTTTTTTTTTTATGGAAAAGACAATTGCCCACAGATTCCACAATTCAGTTGGCTATAATTCTGATGTGAGCAATGACGTTTTGGCCAGCCAACAATATCAAAAATCAGCCCACAATATCAAAAAACCAGCAGCCATTAATGTCAAAAACCAGCCACCAAATCAATGGATGCCCACCAATTCTTCAATCAATCAATAGTTCTGAAACTTAGCCTATAAAAGGAGGCATTGTCCATGTATTTAGTCATATTAATTTTCAGATCAAAGTTATCTTCTTGCTTTCTCTCTACATCTTTGTAATGTTCAAGTTTTCTTTTATGCTATAGTAATCTCTTGTTTATGCTCTTTCATTTCCTTTCCTATACTTAGTTAGCTTATATTATGTTTATGTTCTTATATTGTTTATTTGTGTTTTTCTCCTTCTTAATGTTTAGCTAAGTTAATTATGTCAAGGTAAAAAGGTTTTTCTAATGGTGTTAGAATAGGTATAATATAAACTCAACATGAGCTTTAAATGTTTATATCCAAGAAAGATTGTTATTAACATGTTTTATCTTTTTATCTTACTAATTCTTAATACCTTGCTTATTAAATGTTTAATTTAGATTTGTGTTGTATAATATTTGGTACATCAAATGCTTGATCTTTCATAGTTTTCGGCCGAAATCGTTATTATGATAGAAACTTGATTTGTTGTTAACATAAACTAGCAACATGAATGCTTGATGATATTTATAGGTATGGTATTACTTATATAAGATAATTAATATGATCATGTTAGTAATTTATAATGAGCTAATAACGAGAAATCATCCGATTAGAACCTCCTTTGTGTGTGGTTTCTAGTTGAGTAATAAAAAGAGTTTGTATTATATTTATTTGAAATACCATTAGTGAATCCTATAACCTTGACATATGTTTTGTTATTGTTTAATCCTTACATCAATATCACATCCCAAAACTTTCTTCAACTCCTTTTCTGTTATTATTCTCTTTAAATCTTTTTCTTTATTTGTAATTTATATAATTCACCTCCCTGTGGTTCGACCCCGGTCTTGCCGGGTTATTTTACTTTGACACTCCTGCACTTGGGATAAGACATCAACTCTTTGATCGTGTCAGAAGGCCGCCTCTCTTGGTTTCGAGATCACCTAAGCTCTGTCATCTTAACTCATGTATGAAATTATCATAAGAAGTACAGTTCAGATGCTTCTCTTTTGATGTTAATTCCTGACGGTCTTAATTACTTTATGAAAACAAATCATTGTTTAGGTGTGCTAGTCATACCATATGTTGCCCAATTACTGCAAAGCATAAACAATAAATCTAATTTTTGCATCATGTTTTATTGGGCAGCGTATTACACTACAGTGATACTGATGGTAATATCAACATACATGCCATTCTAAAAAAGATCATTCAAAATCATATTTCAGTTTGGTTTTTCAGATAAGCCCTATATTGTACAGATGAAAAGAAATTTCTATCTTAGTTAGCTATGATTACTGTTTAAAACCTATTATAAAGATTATTCCATGATCTAGGTAATCCAACCTTAAATTAGATTGAGTTTAAACAAAAATAAAAAAAATAATTGATTTGGTATGACTTGATTAAAATCCAAGTTAACTCATGACTTGAGAATAACCTAGTCAAAATTTGTTAATATTTTTTAGTTTTTAGTTTTTTTTCAAAATAATATCAATTTTTTTATAAAATAAAAATATATATTAATTTGATTAACTCAAGTTAATCCATATAACTTGTGACTTGCCTCAGTTATCACTTGAATCGGGTTTAAAAACCATGACTATGATAATCTTGCATCCAACCATTTGACTACTGCAGCAAAGATCAAGATTCTGTTGTATCTAATTTTAAGGGGTGCAGTTCAACTTGTTAGTTTTTAAGTTTGCTCCCTAGAGGTCACCGGTTTGAATTCCATAAACCTCAAGGTTATTGGAGGCAAGGGCAGAGCTAGAGATTTTTCCTGTCTTGGGCTATTAAATAAATATATAATTTTTTAAAAATAAATTATTAACTCATGTGCATGATTTTTTAAAGTTAACAATAAAGTTTTAATTCAAATACACTACCTAAAATATTAAAAAATAAATTTAGAAGTACATAAAATTGAAGTGAAAGTAAAAATAAATTCACTATTGAAATTATATTTTTTGATGTTTTGTGGAATATAATTCATTTATAATCAAATTTGAATCCATATTGTAACAACCCTTCAACCGAGATAAGATAACAATCTCATAACAACTAAAAAACAAAGTAATTAAATTTTTTCCTTCTCTCAATTTCTCCTTCCTTCACTTAATTCTTTCTTAGATTAGTATTTTATAAGTTGGACTTTGTAAGTTTACAATGTTATTCTCTCACTTTTCTTATTTTATTTCTTGGATTTTTTTCATGTTTTTCACTTACTTTTCTCTCTTTCTCTCTCGCCTTTTCTTTTTTCTCTTTTTCTATTTTGTTTCTGCCTAGTCGGTAACATATAAAAGAAAGGAAGAACTGATTTGTTTTATTTTTTAATAGCAAATAATCATTTTACTATTAATGAGTTGTTTTGCTTTTATTTGACAGTCTTTTTTTTTGTTAGTACTGCCAAACACTGTTCATCCTAACATTTTAACCAGATTTTACTTAATATATTTTAAAATTTCTCATAAAATTTCAGATTAATCTGATGGTCGGATTGAAAATTACACCCAATAACATAAAACTGGTCAAACTGTGTTTTTTTTTATCAAATTTTTGAATTTCTTCAAAAATTCTGAAATTTTAACCTAAGTTAAAAGAATCATATTAGAAGGCTATACATAAAGTTTTAGAATTTTTTGATACCTCAATGGAGAATTACAAATTTCTTTTACATAAAAGTAGTTAAAAAATATTGATAAAATCTTAACCTAGACTAAAACCCATCCGAGCCTATACATGCCTCTATTCTTAACTAGAGGTTTACATAATTGTTAATTTCAGGATATGTAAAATTAATATATATATATATATATCAAAGGCCAGGTACTTAAAGCACTCAAATGGTCATTAAATTTCCACCTGTGGTCTTCTGCGCATTGCTTGTATAATGATCTATGAACTTGTATTCCATATATAGGTGGGAGTATGGGCAACAAAATATGAAAAGTTATTAACCTTTGCCACAATGAGGGCTGCTGGCCATATGGTGCCCAATGCACAACCTCAAGATTTAAGAGCTTTGCATTTGTTCAGTTCATTTGTGCACGACCGGAGATTACCAAATACCACACACATTCCAATGGATGATTGAGATTTATCACCCTTTATTACAGCCTAATAGAGTTTCTAGTTATTTTATGTATCCTAGGGTTCCAGAACTTCCTCACTTTAAAAAAGGCAGTAAGGAAGTAATTGGGTTTAATTCCAGCAATAAATATTGCATTATTGCAAGTATCAATTACATTGTGCGGACTTGCAAAGGTGTAGTCGTCTAAGTCGCATTCATTCATGATCTTAAGTCGGATGTCATCAGATATCATCCTAAGTGACTAAAAGATTTTGAATTTTGCTGGAACATCCCGATTAAGTCTAAGAAGTGGATTGCCAATCTAACCAACTATGTTGAACAAATGAATATACAGGAAAAAAACAAGGTCATAAACACACAGTAGTTATATGAAATCACAGAAAAGGAAGTTTAATGTTTTCTTACAGCAACTCCTTTGATATTGAACTTGAAATCAGTTGACTGTGCATTATGGTCCAAAAGAACCTCGGCAAGTTGTGGTATGCAATGTCCTACATGACAACATAAGAATTTTACAAAAACAGACCAACCAGAAAGTGCCATGTTGTCTTCAGCAAGCTTGGGATGATTTGGTATGGTTAATAATTGGAAACCTCTATTGAGTTCAGTTGTCACTACAAATTGGCAGATAACATTCGAACAAAGGGGTGCCCTTTGAAAATTTTTGCAACAATAACAACTATAAAGCTAAAATGAAACTTTTCAAAGCATTTGGTTACACCTGCATAACTTTCTCCGGTAAGAAACAGTTCTTGGGATTTGAATTCTGGGAACTTCTCATACCACTTCAAGAAGAACGTGTGCATATCCTTGGCTGTCAGAAGAAGTGTTAGTGAGGTCAATCTAAAATAACCCATAAGCTAAAATTAACAAATTCTACGTAGTCATCTTCTTTTTTTTCTTACTTAAATTGATAAGAAAATCTCAGTGTCAATCTTGACAAGTGATCAGTTGACACGACGAAAAGATTGATGTCTTCTTCCAAGTGCAAGAGTGTCGAAGTAATAAATAATCCAGCAAGACTGGGGTCGAACCACAGGGAGGTTAATTGTATAAATTATAAATAACAATAATACAACAACAATAACAATAACAACAACAACAATAATAATAGTAATAACAGCAATAATAATAATAATAATAATAATAATAAAGAAGAAAAAGAAGAA
>NW_011500521.1:8262-9833 GCF_000495115.2 Populus euphratica
AGAAGAAGAAGAAGATGATGAGATCTTGGAGATGGAAAATTAATGTAAGGATTAAACAATAATAATAACAAATGTCAAGGTTAGAGGTTCCACTAATGGTATGTCAAACAAGTATAGTATAAACTCTTATTATTCAATTGAAAACCACACATAAAGGAGGTTCCAATCTGATTATAGATTGTTAACATGATTACATTAGTCATCTTATTCGATTAATGCTAGTACTTGTAAATCTCGTCAAGCATTCATGATTATAACTTATGTTAAGAACAAATCAAGTTCTTTTCATAGCTCAGGTGTCGGTTATACCATACAGTATGAACTATGAAAGTACCAAGCATTTGTTGTACCAAGTGTTATACAACATAAATCAAAATTAGTTATTTAACAAGCAAAGAATTAAAGAAAAAACGTGAGCGCCTCCTACTCAATGTCACATGCGTAACATATGGTAACCATATTATTTTATTTTTAATTATATTTATATTTATATTTATTAAAAGACTAAATTGTCATTCATACAAAGTGATTATAACTAAAAACCATGATGAAAGTATAAAAAATCTCCTAGATAATAGTTTTAATTTTTTCTTTAAAAGTATTCAAGTCATTTCATCGTGAATCTAAAATGTTAAAGGATTGATTTGTGCTTAGTTAATTTAATAATGATAAATGAACTCTACGAAAAAGATAATTTTGTTTTCAATAGTTAACTAAATGATTTTGTGTCGGAAAAAACAAAATGGTCATTTCATTGTTCGAATCCACGTTGAACTATTTTTTTATGCAAGATGAAAGGCTGATCTCTTTTATCTTTTGTTTTAATTAAACCTAGTATAATGCATAAGTTATGGATCGTTCATTTTTTAAAAAAAGTCAAAACCAAGTTGTCTTGACAAATATTTTTAAAAAAGTTAACCAATTTTTGATCGGTTGCAAGTTACCGAGTCAAAATAGATCTACTATAAGTTGATTTTTTTAATGCTCGCCCAAATCTAGAGGATAAGTCAACCCAGTCTTTATTCAACTTGCTAAACTTGGCCAAGTTTAACAACGGTACAACATACTCAAAGATCAATACACAATCCCTTATCATCTTATGAACATTCAAAATAAATGGTAGTGTAAAAAACAATTCTTTAATGAAAAACCTTACTAGAAATATAAAGTCATTTTGAAGGTATAAGCACATGTTTGAACATTACAATTCCCATTAATTAGTATAAAAATAATTAGTATAACCTTCATAAATTAATACTCAATAAATTAATAATCAAGATTAAATAAAATATTTTTTCAATCCTAACTTAAATTTTAACTTTAAATATTATATCTATTAAATAATATATCGATTAGTTAATAAATTCTCATGGTCCTAAAGATATTAATTAATAGATGTTTAATTGTATTTTGATGGTTTTGGCTATTAATATTAATTAGATTTTCAAGAGAGTGAAACTTGAGATTACCTCTGATTAGTACTTAAAAGTGCATTTTTATCAAGGTTTTATATCATCATTTTGCACTTAAAGTATCAATAACTCCTTAACTAAAACATGTTTTATAATAAT